>NC_056751.1:618871902-619071902 GCF_019279795.1 Protopterus annectens | reverse complement strand
GTAGGGAAAGCCCATAGCTGCCCATTTCTTTAACAGCAACAGCTGTTCCTATGTTGAAAATTTGGAGTGAGTTTTGAGACCTTCCACCCCTGAGAGAGGGGTGAGGACAACATAGTTTGTTGCACTGCCAATTAGAATTATCGGTGTACATGTCCTATGGACGTGTGCAAAATGGGAAGCTATGTATGGGGCATAATATTTTTTCGGGTACAGATTGCCCTTTTTTTTTTTTTTTTTTTTCAGGTGAGAGTGGTAAGTGAGGTAGGGGAAATAGGTATATTTGACGAGGTAGGTTGGGGAGGTAAACAGACAAGACAAACAAGATGCATACAGGGGTGGAATTTGACACATGGGGTGGGTGAACACAATTAATGGGGAAAGTTGTTAGGAAATCACAAGCCCATGAGCCCACAGATGGTAACATTGGAACTGAGATCCCCACCCATGGGCAGTCACCACTGCACCTTCACAGCCCCGGGGGTGGCTGTGCTAGGGGCTGAGTAGGACGTGCAGGCTCATCTGTGAAACACGCCACTCTCGCCTCAAGCTGGCGTAGGGGATCAGAGACTGAATGCTGGATCTCCCTACGCACCACAACCCGGACCCTTCGAAGGGTGATGGGTGGCCCTTCTCTGCCCACGCTTGCACAGGGGGGATGAGCCCCATCCCCTGCAGTGCTTCCACCCGAAGGTGGCACAGGACCAATGGAGGAGGGGAGTCCGGGCTGGACACCAGAGCCACTGGTGCTGAGTGCACTCGCCAACTGAGGAGGGAAAGGTGGGTCCGCTGGGACCGGCCTTCCCATATGTTCTGTGATTAGGTGTGTTTCATTACAACATAAACAACAGCATTCCAGATTAGTTGTAACAGCATGCAGTAATATTCCCATTAACCCAACACACCACAGTTCCAACAGTTGAACAGCAAACATAACACATGCATATATTGATAAAGTAATGAAAATCGCCAACGAATAAAACCAAAACACCGGTTTATGGCAAACGCTGAGTCAGAAACACGTAACTGGAACAGCAAAGCACAACAGCACAGCCTGTTAAAGCTAGTATCTCCAAATCAATCGTTGTATCCACAAATAACGCCAACTGCTAAAATCTTCTTTATTGTGATGATAAAACAAACTTTGAACTGACATAAACCATAATCCACTAGTTTAGCGCTTTCATCTGCTCAGCGCAGACTTCTTCAGAACTAGTGAATAAGACAAAAACCAACATTTAAAAAACTTTTTTGGCGCCAATACTATAATCATCTCGTAAAGGAACATAGTATTCACTATAACAAAGGAAACATACTATTCTCAGTGCTGAAAAATGTGGATACTTAAAATATGGATGCTTAAAACAACATTTTGACTTTCTTTTCTGCTTGTACCTTTATGCACTGCAACAGATTCAAACAATATCACCAGCTATTGATCATAAATATACAAAGCTTTAAAATTAATGATAGTACTTGAATTCTTAAAATCTCAATATAAAATGTTACTGGTGCTTAAATATATGAATGTAACATTACACATACATTCTGGTGCCAGAGCCATGGCCTGAAGTTAAATGCCAAAAAATGTATAGTCATACCCTTCGGGAAAAACAAGGTAACCCCAAGCTACCATATAGGTGGAAATCCACTAAGCACAGAAGAGGTTATCAGGGACCTGGGGACCCAGGTTGACAGTGGCCTTTCTTTTGACACTCACGTTGCTAAAGTGGTTAGAAAGACCTTCTACATTGCCCACCTGATCATGAAGGGATTCACATCCAGATCTAGTGAGGTCATTGTTCCTCTGTACTCTTCACTTATCAGACCAATGATCGAGTACAATGCCCCATTGGGATGTATCTCACCGACATCTGCAGCAATTGGAGAGACCCCAAAAAGTTCCTCACCAAAAGGATAAAGGGACTCCAAAATCTGTCATATGCTGCCAGATTGAAGAAACTCCAGCTCTATTCAGTCGCATACCGTCTGCTCAGAGGTGACATGTGCCTGACATACAAGGCCATGTCCAACCTGGAATTAATGGACATGCTCCACCTCAAAATCCAAATCCACCAAAACCACTAGAGCAGCGACTTAAACCTTGCACGGATATAAATGGCGTGCTGGAGGGATAGATTTATCACTCAGAGACTCCCTGTGCTGTGGAATAAAATCCCGGTCCATGTAAGGCAGAGCACCTCGCTGACTCTGTTCAAGAGAAATCTAGACCTGTGGATGGGAGATCGTAGGTTTACCCCGGGAATCATCTCTGTGTCACTGCTGGACAGAGGCACAACAAACTAATAGGCACAGTATTTTTTCATATAAGGGGTGGCGTAAGCCACAAAAATTTGGGCTAGGCTTATAAATGCCTTAGGGCAGATAGCCTAGTATAAACCTATGAACCTATGAACCTATGATACATATATAAATATAAATATTAATATAAATATATAACATATAAATATATATGTATGAAATATTATTAATATTTGCAACGATTTTGGTGTACTATGACTTATTCTATAAAAAACTGCAACTGCTAAAACATAACTTATGTATACCTGAATTACTATGTATAATTATGTGTTTTGGTAATATATTAATTGATTTATACTTAAGAGTCCAATACCAAAAAGGTTTGATACTTATATATTCATTGATACCTGGACTCCTAGTAGAATCAGTGAGCATCTGCCATTTGCTTTCCTTACAGGCTAATCTTGTTTTCCAATCACCACCATATATGATGTCTTGCTTCTGATCTATAATACCTTTTTGGTATTGGACTCTTAAGTATAAATCAATTAATATATTACCAAAACACATAATTATACATAGTAATTCAGGTATACATAAGTTATGTTTTAGCAGTTGCAGTTTTTTATAAAATAAGTCATAGTACACCAAAATCGTTGCAAATATTAATAATATTTCATACATATGTATTTATAGTTTATATATTTATATTAATATTTATATTTATATATGTATATATGTTACATTCATATATTTAAGCACCAGTAACATTTTATATTGAGATTTTAAGAATTCAAGTACTATCATTAATTTTAAAGCTTTGTATATTTATGATCAATAGCTGGTGATATTGTTTGAATCTGTTGCAGTGCATAAAGGTACAAGCAGAAAAGAAAGTCAAAATGTTATTTTAAGCAACCATATTTTAAGTATCCACATTTTCAGCACTGAGAATAGTATGTTTCCTTTGTTATAGTGAATACTATGTTCCTTTATGAGATGATTATAGTATTGGCGCCAAAAAAGTTTTTTAAATGTTGGTTTTTGTCTTATTCACTAGTTCTGAAGAAGTCTGCACTGAGCAGATGAAAGCGCTAAACTAGTGGATTATGGTTTATGTCAGTTCAAAGTTTGTTTTATCATCAAAATAAAGAAGATTTTAGCAGTTGGCGTTATTTGTGGATGCAACGATTGATTTGGAGATACTAGCTTTAACCGACATGCATATATTGAAGAACAGTGGTTATTCCAACCACATGCAGGCATGATTGGTAGAAACAGGCCAGCATGAACATGTTGTTTGAACAGGGCACATGCATCAACATGAGTGCAAATATTTATAGAACAATAGGACATATATCCCAACAAATATTTAAGATTACACATACCCACTGAGGTGTGGAATTGCATGGTTTATGCACAAACAGTAGGGTGTAGAAAAAACCTCCATTAACATCTTATAAACACTTTTACTGTACACTACATTCTTAGTGACTGCAGGTGAATATTCCCTATATGTATTATTACCCTTGCCACCATGCATTAGGTTGTGTAGTGGGTTTGGCTAGTTCAATCTATACTTAACCTATATCTCACATACTAACTGTCCAGGATGCAGATGTCACTGCTACATATTTCATGGTTGCATTTATATTTCTTTATCTACATATATGGATATTTTCACATGACAGTTTCACTTCAAATTGCACAGAACCCTGCATTTATTGAAGCACACTTACATTTCTGGGGAACATATTGGCATGCTACTCGTGTGCCAGATTTACTTATGCATGCCAGCCAGTAACTGACTGTTGAGGACTGTATATGTACTTCACAGCTACTAGCACTTCCATCACCCAATTTAGATGGGACTGCAGAACTCTGGGTTGCCAGCACTTTCTAACACAGTACTATTTGTATAATGCAAGGGTACAACAACATTTCATACTAAGTGAAACAGACACACTCTGGGTTTTAGACCTTTATTAATGACATTACACACTTTTCCACAAGCTCACTCCTTTATTTGTTTTAACAGTATATATGACAGACATGTTCACAACATATTATACCTTTATTAATAGGTTAGCACACTCTTTTTTTCAGGCTCACTCACATATTATTTTATATGACAGTGCCTGCAGAGATATTATTCCAGACATTTGTTATCTTTCTTAATGGGTTACTACACTCTTTTTCTGCCTCTCTAACGTTTTTATCTGACAGTACATGCAGAGGACTTATTCAGTCCATTTTATGGCTGTATTATTGGACTACAACACTTTCTTTCATGCTCTCTCCCATATTTTATATAAGAATACATGCAGAATAATCACTAACCTGCCTGGCGGCGCAGCCTTAGCAACCTATCAGCATATACAAAAACCCAAACGAAGAAAAACAACTACTGAATCATTAAATTAGACCGCACTCCGTCTCCGCTAGGTTAGCTAGTTCAAACAGTGAAGCAGGACTCAAACAGGGATAAGGCAGCAAATTTATTACTACACAAGAAACTGAACAAGACAAGTAAGCGCTTTCATCTGCTATGCAGACTTCATCAGACAAAGTACATCATAATTAACACCATATTTAACAACTTTTTGGCGCTAACTTAAAATACAAAAAAAAAAATCATTTCAAATAGCTGACGTCAACTTTTAAAGTGCCAGTGCACTGGTGAGGTCACGAGCTAAACAGTTCCAAGCCTCTGCCTTGTACTCCATCCCTTGATAATGGCCCTGCAGGAGTCTTACCTCATGACGGTGGACTAGGAGCCAAAGCATGTATTTGGACTCCTCGATGCCCCATCTCTGTGCTCAGAAGCGCGTTCCCTCTCCGACACCAGACATTCTGACAGCAGATGTGAGCTACAATCAGTTATGGCATGTATTCCCACCTGTGAGGCTTAAATATGCCGCATTCCCCGCACGTTTTTGTGATTGGCCATTTTGTAAAATTCTCGGCTGACTGCAGACCAGCTTAGTAATGGTTAAACTACCATTCCTAAGTTTATGAATGTTAATAGTGGCTGCTTCCCTTATGTTGTCATGGCTTAGTGGTTCTGTACTTACTGATTATGATGCAAAGGGTCCTGGGTTCAAATCTTGTTATTCCTTTATATTAATACTGTCTAGACAGGCTAGGGGGTGTGGTTGCGTTTAAGCAACTTAGCTTTACATTGCTCCCCTGTGCCCTACAGTGCCCTGGTTGGCGCAGCGCACACGTCCGCGCAAACACATTGCACTGGGTAAAGCATTTTTAAACGTTAGGCAACTCTATTGCGCTGGGTAAAGTGCTATTACACTATGGGCAACTCTGTTTAGCTGGGTGAAGCGCTATTAAACTATGGGCACCTCTGTTTAGCTGGATAAAGCGCTATTAAACTATGGGCTCTTCTGTTTAGATGGGTATAGCGCTATTAAACTATGGGCACCTGTGTTTAGCTGTGTAAAACATTGCTTAACGGCATGCTATTATATATCTGGCAGTGGTGCAGTGGTTAACATTGTCACCTCACAGCAAGAGGTTCTCTGGTTCGATTCTCGGCTGGGGTGCCTTCTGTGTGGAGTTTGCATGTTCTCCCTGTGTTCGCGTGGGTTTCCTCCGGGTACTCGGTTTCTCCCACATTCAAGACATGCATCTGGAGCGTTTCTCCCCGGGCCTCCGCTGAAAACAGGCACTGTGGAACCTAGTCGGACATTCCCGGTCAACAAATGTTAAATAAATAAATAAATAAATAAATAAATAAAAATAAAAAAAATCTGGGTCTTTTCAAAATATATATTTTGTACGCTGATACATTGGCCGTGTCACTGCTTTTAATAAAATTTTAATCATGTTTGTCTGGTATTATTTCAAATACGGATTTAAAACATAAATCAGAAGGGGACTAGTGGGACTTGAACTGTGAATGCCTTTTCTTTGTGCATACGCTTTACCATTACGCTATTGCTATTTGGGTTAATTTGCATAAGTAGTTCTTATATGCTCCTCAATGTCACAATTGCTAACTGTGGTTAAGCAATGGGCACACCCACGCAAACAAGTGTAAATACGGGCAGCTATATTGTGGATTTAAAAAAAATAATATTTTCTGTTTTATAACTCTTATGGGGGTTTACAGTGTCAGGGAGTGTGGTGTTGGATGCAAGTACATTTGAGCGGACTCGCTCTTGTCTGTTGACATTATGCTTTTTAAAACCTTGCAGGGGCATGGACTATTAGACTGCTCGGCAGTCGGACACGCCCCCTGCTTGCCTACTCAGTCCGTGTAAGAGTTACAGGTGAGTCAGTGTGCCCTCTGACCGTTCAACTGCAGCCTCTGAGTAAGACATACTAAGTCTTACAAGGAGGTTTCGTGAATCCGGCCCTTAGTCTTCCAACTGGAACTAATCTGAATAAGTGACTGACATATGTGACCAGTCAACAAAGCTTATATACTGTACAAATCATAGTTCTATCACTCCAAAAGTGACCTTATTAGATATTGCAGTCATAATGTTACAAGTCAGGACACCAGTTTACACTGTTCAGTATCTACAACCCTTTGTCACACTGCAATTGGAAAGTTGTGATTGCATGGCCTCATTTTCAATGTAAGTTGCAAGTCTAGCTTACACATAGGCAAAACTGGCAGCTATGTAATGTAGGCAATCCTTTGACTTACTTATTTATTTTTTCTAGGTCCAAAAAATAAAAATAGTGTTGCTGCCACTGAGTCACTCTTCAAAGTAGCCATGGCCGAAGTGCCATGTAAGGAATGTATTATACATCTTTCAAATTATAGGCCTTTGGCTCAGTTCTGTGTACAGTCTACACAATAAGTCCCGATTGACTGTTTAGGTCATAAGTGGTTCTCAGCCAAAAGTTCAGAGGTGTTGAATGTTGTAATGAATGTAATGTCTGCTGTGAAAATCGAAACAGTACTGGAATAAAAAAATGTTGTGACCATTGCAGTTCACTCAGCATGTTCTGGAAAGTAACAAACAATTTATTTTTTATCCTGACAGGAAACTGCATATTATGGGCAGTGGGTGGATCAGACTGATTTGCATTTGTGTGAAATAATTTGTAATGATGGTATGCCTTACACTGTGGCTATTTATTTATTTACTTAATATGTAGCTTAACTGGTACTAGGACCCTTTTAATCTGCAATCCAAATGTCGACGCATAAATACATTACAGCAAAGCACTTCTATCAATGTTATCTTTTGTTACAGAGCTATACATATTACAACATAAGAATTCCATCAATGGCAATGAGATTTTATTAAAGGCATAAAAGTAAATACATGTACATGATACATTGCAGGATGAGGATTGCATCATCGTGGTGGAGTTTTGTTTTAGAGTATACACTGTAATATGCAGATATGCAGGAAATGCACATAAATAAATACTCTATCTGAGGAAGCTGCAGAATCATTTTCTGAAATAAGACTTAAGAACATACTGAATAAACTCAAATCAACTTCAATCTGACATACAAAGGCGCGTGACATTAGATAGATGGAAATGCACTTTACTTTTGAGGTAAGGAGGTAGACAGAGTAGGTGAGGCAGGTTATGCTTAGCTATTCTCATTTTCCATGCTTCATATGCAATGATAGCATTCAGCTACATTTATTCATTTATCTCAATTTATAATTTTCTAGGCTGTAATAAAAAGAACTAAACAGCATACAGAAACATGGCCTTTTCAGTTTGTTCTTACACACACACACACACACACACACACACACACACACACACACACACACACACACACACACACACACACACACACACACACACACACACACACACACACACACACACACACACACACACACACACACACTCACACGCATGCAAACACATACATGTACATTACATACTTTTCCTTTAGTAGTTACCTGCAACATGATTGTCAAGTATTTTAAACTTTGTTTTTGCTAAATATTCTGAGTAAAGTTGCATATCTGAAAACATTATTTGGATATCTACAGCAGCAATCAAATAAAGTAACTTATCTTTTCACAAAAACATAAAAATTCAAAAAATACAAAAAGATTCAAGTATAACTTATGTAACTATTTTTATATATTTGCTTTTATTTCTTATTTTTCACCAAAGTAAGATACAATGTGCATGAGTTTGTTTTGGAGGTGACTCATTAGTTCTTATCTTATTAATTTCATTGCTATTCATATGGACAATGCTAACAAACTACTTTATCAGACAGCCAAAGCAGTTTTTGGTGTTAGCAGTCTGAATTAATATTATTTTTGTGTATGCCTATTTAGTGCATCTTACTCTGTTAAAGATGAACATGACACCACCTTTGCAATTCTGTAAAGTATAGCTGAATAATTCTAGGTCATTTCACAGGTTTCAGATTTGCTTTACCTGTTAAATAATCTTTGGTGTTCATTTCTGGTTTAAGAATAATTATATAACATTTAGGAAAAAATATGCAAAAAAGTAAACCCAAACTCGAAAACAGTATGGCTATTACTTCCATCATTACCATGTATCTTCCTTTAGAGGTAAGATAAGCTGGAATAAAAGCCAGCCAGACACTGACAAAAACTAGCATGCTAAATGTAATGAACTTTGCTTCATTAAAACTATCAGGTAAGTTTCGAGCAAAGAATGCAACTATGAAACACAGGAAAGCTAAACAGCCCATATATCCCAACACTGACCAGAAGAACACCAGAGACCCTTCATTACACTCAATTATTATCACTCCTTTCTGGGACATCATGTTGTTTTGTGGAAATGGTGGACAACTACACAACCAAGATATGCACACAAGCAACTGTACTGATGTACATACAACCACTATGCTTTTTGACAGTTTAGAACCAACCCACATTCTTAGCTTACTATTTGGGTTTGTTGCCTTGAAAGCTATAACCACCATAATAGTTTTTGCAAGCACACAGGAGACACAGAGCACAAACACTATACCAAAAGCAATTTGCCGCAAAAGGCATGTTGTTTGATTTGGTTGTCCAATAAAAATCAATGAACAGAGAAAACACAATGACAGTGCTAAAAGCAGATTGTAACTGAGTTCCCGATTGTTAGCTTTTACAATTGGGGTATCTCGATATTTGAGAAATAAAAGCAGCACACCACACGGAAGGAAGGAACACATAACTATGATGGCTGCCAATGCAGTTCCAAGGGTTTCTTGGTATGAGAGAAACTCCACAGTTTTTGGTATACATACAGTTTGCTTTTCATTAGGCCAATAATCCTCAGAGCATTGTATGCATTGGGTCGAATCTAAATAAAAGTATAATAATAAAAACAAAAAATTAAAACATTAAAATTAATTTAAATATATTCTAAAATAATATTTCTTATAAATAAACAGCAAATTGTGTCTTAACGGCATTTCAGGTAGCCAAACATCCAGTCATGTTATGTTCAGTCTTCTAGCTTTAACCCCTTTAATTAAGTTGATAAGTTATGCTGGTACTTGATGAATCTGCTGGAATATCAGAAACATAGATGTGTTGGTTTTCTTGCATTTCTTATTTTTTATTTTAAAATCATAAAAAAAATGAGATTTTACAATTAAGGTAGAGCACTTCAAACTTGCAAAATGATAGATAAGTAAATATTTCATTACTATAATTAATGCATTAAAGTAATTATTAATATAAAATTTAAAAGGAAAAAAAAAAAGATCCCAAATTAACCAAGAAGTATAATGGTTCCTGTACATAAGGACTCTATTTCCTGTTTCTCTCTCTAGCTCATAGTAGAAATTCATTACTAGCCAATCCATGGCCTGGCAATATGTAGCATAAGCACTGACATCATTTGTGTAGATGCAAGGGATGTCACTCATAGTCAGCCTTCTGGACAGATGAATTAGATGGCTGGGTAGTGCTATGCTCTTGTTACTCTTGGAGGGGCACTCATCCAGTATTTATTTATTTATTTTTGTTAACTGGAGAAATGCGATTCTTTTTACTTAAAGAAAATAACTAGCTAACTAAATACATGTCAGGCAGCACCCTTATTTGTTTGAATTTGAACTTGTATGAAATTGTTTTCCTGGAGAAAGCACGTCATTTCTGACAATTTTCAGTCTTATTCCATACATGCAACAGCTGCAGTGCCATAGTAAAGGAGGAATTGTTTGTAAATGTGGACATTTGATTTGCTGACCTCCTGTCCCATCCTGCCCATGATTCACCTAGTTCATTGTCTAGGTAGACTGAGAGTCAGGAAGATCAAGAAGTCAATAAATTTAAAATTCTGCAGAACTAATCTGTAGCATGAAGAGAAAGCTGTAAGATAAGATTTTGTTTTTTTTAATAATGTTGCCGGAGGGAAACCAAAAATTAACACAGCTTGCTAATCCTACCTAAGATATCCTTGAATTTTTATTTCTTTTTTTTTTTGGTAAACCACTGAGTATTATAGTCATTCAAAAATGCCAATCATAGGAATTCCATGCATTATATTCCTCAAAAAATGCATATTGATGCAAAACTTGTTCTAATAATTAAGCAGATTTGACAGCAAGGTCTAAAAATGCTGGCCTGTCTGTGGATAAATATAACAAACTGACTATCCTTTGCTCAATATTCTGACTTTGTAAGAGTACTGTGATTTATGTGTAGCGACCTCGAATACTATAATGTGTGTATGGCTACTGTATCCATGGGAAAAAATGAAATGTAATAGAGGGCCAATGTTTTTTATTTCAGATGTCTAAGCTATAAAAAGAAGTGGCTATAGCTGTGGAGCAGGGTGGGAGCTGTTTGTTAAAAGTAATGTATCCTCTTATCGATTGCTCATTTTAAACAGTCACTGTCTGGCTTTGCAGGGATAGTGTGCATTTGTGTGATGTACAATGGACTACTTATGTGATAGATGCAAAGACGAAGTTGCTGCAATTCTTAGGGTTGTCTGTGGAAGAAATGACTAGCTGCTTGCTGTTGCTTCTTCATTATTCTGGCTTTGCCTGAGTAATGTGATTTATGTGAAACAACTTGGAATACTTTAATGTGTGGGTACTGTTTTCATGGTACAGATTTGAAATGCAGTACATGAACACAAACCTCTCAGCTCTCCTTGATTTTGGCCTAAAATATTGTTCTCTCCCTACTAATGTCTTCTAAAACTGCTGATTTTGGTAGAAAATAATGACAATAAAGAGTGTTATGGACTTTACGTAAAATGCATGTTAACTCTCATTCTCTTATTCTATCAACTTTTCAAGTTAGTACTTTTAATGTTTTCAAAATTTTCCCAGACAGACAGAAATTATATAACATTATTAGGTTGAAATATGTCATGTTCTGTTTTTTTTTTTCAGATGTATCCAAGTCTGATATTAGAGAGGTACACAGATTGTAGCTGTCTTTTTGTCTTTTGATTATTTGAGGGTAGGAGTAAGGTGCACACTGTTTGTAAATATATATATATATATATATATATATATATATATATATATATATATCTATAGGAATTCAATAACGCCAACATGGAGTGATTTTCCATGTAGGCAGAGTGGCATGGATCTAACATGAATACCAGCAGCCATGCGATCCAGTAAACAGAGCAGAGGGGCATGCACAAGTGTGCAGACACGGAAGTGTCCATGGCATGCAAATTAGCTCATAAACAGGTGAAATGCATGCACATGAGGCTGGTTAGTGATCCAGGAAGCAGATAGGTATCCATGCAGAAGCCATGTTGGAGTCAGAATTGTACATGGAAAATATCAGTGTACAGAAATGTAAAAATTGAACCGGGGCTGTAAAAGCCCAAGTAGAAAGTCAGAAATGTCATTATAAACACAGATATTTGCAAAACTATGACTTGTGAGTCCAAAAACGAATGCAAAATAATATAACATAATAGTTTTTTAATGCCCATATTAACATTTGTGCGGCACGCAGCAACGTACAAACATGCCATTATGCAAACAAAAAAAAAATTAAAATGTTTAAAAACTAAAAATAAGACATATGTGAAAATAATGCATTATAGTGTCCTGCATGCATTATGTACAATGGTAGATATCAGTGGTTGCTCAGGAAGTAGGCACTGGAATAATGAAGTATCCAAGTTATTTGCAAGGATCTGTATGCAAATGAGCTGGGGTTACGGAATAGCAAAAAATGGGCCACTGTATCCACAGATAAAACCTGTGTAGGCACAGAACTGTGTTGGTGTCAGTATAACAGGTAGCTGATATTAAAAGGGGGCGTGTCACTATAAGTTGAAGTGGATTGGAGCTCAACAGTGCCAGTTTGCATGTCACTCAGCTCTGCTAAGCATAGGGGGTTGTCTAATGCTGCTAAGCTCAAACTGTGGCACGTATGTTTTAGATGGTTTAAGCTATGCTGAGCATGCCCTTGCATGGGGGTGTGTCCAGACTGCTGAGCAGTGTTTACAGCAGTGCCACAGGTTTGCTTTGCTACACCATAGTGGTTAGCAGGGAAAGGATAAAAAAAAAAGAGAGAAAAAAGGAAAAACCCTGATAAAGCCAATCATGTATATCTAAATGACTGATAAGCCTTGTTCCACTGACACTGGATCATTCAAACCCTTCAGTGGTATACCTGGCAGGTGGAATGCATCATAGTTAGCCAATCACACAGGCTGCATCTGCAGCACACCACTATAAAGTATGCATATATCCTTCAATCTGATTTTTCCCATCTACTTTGCACCATTGGAATACTTACTTAGGAATTTTAACTGACAGAATGCTAGGGACTGCTGCTGCTCTGGTACATCTGTATGACCTAGAGGGTGAGGTCAGTGCTGATGCTGACAATAGGCCTAGATTGAGAAGGAGAAGAGTTTTCAGGCCCAGGGTAACCTTCCAGGAGCTACATGAGCTGGTGATTGTAGAGCACTACAGGGTGGACAGGAACATACTAAAAGAACTCACCAAGCTCTGCCACCCTCAATTCAGACCTGGAGCCAATCAAGGGGAACACATCCCATGGAAACAAAGGTATGCATAGTCCTTAGAATACTAGCTACAGGTACTTTTCAAATACCAACTGGGGACATGATTGGGGTCCCACGGGTATCTGCATCCAGGTTACTCTACCAGTTCCTGGCTGCTATGCATATCCATACCAGTGAGCACATTCATTTACCCCGGACCCCTGAGGAGAGGAGCAGCAGTATGCATCTCTTTTACTGTGTAGCACACTAATCTGAGGTACTGGATGCTATAGACTGCACTCATGTACACATCAAAGCACCGCCCATTGAGGAGTGTATAGCCTACATCAACCGCAAGGGTTATCACTCCATCAGCTGCCAGGTTGTGTGCAAGGCCCAGGGCATTATCATGAGTGTGTGTGTGTGATGGCAGCCATGGCAGTTATCATGACTCTCATATCTGGCACCCATCACAGCTGTACCAAATGTTTGCCTTGGGGTGCATCCTATACAGCCATCTACTGGGGGATGCTGGCTACACACTGGATGATGACACCCATCAGAAATGCACACACACCTACTGAAGAACACCATAATGAGGTACATGTACAAATTAGGAACATCATAGAGCATGTGTTTGGGCTGCTCAATTCATGGTTGTGCTGCCTCAGTATATCAGGTGGACCCCTGCAATACTCTCCAGCCACATGTACACAGATGTTCACAGTATGTACCATGCTATATAATATGATCCTATGGAAACAGTTGCAGCAGTATCATCACAGGAAAGGGACACACAGCCCCCCACCTCTGCCAAGGTCCCCACAGCCACACCCACAGGGGGACTTAGAGGAGGAACCACCTGAGCCTGTCCCTGTAAGCAGACATAGATGTGCCTAGTATGCCCTGACCTTGGCAAAGAGCCAACTCATAGTACATGCACTGACAACCTAGGATCCTAGGGACTGACACCTCACTCTGAATCACATACATAGTAAAAAGGATGCCAGCCACACCACACAACCTGTACCTTGCCATGTATTGGCTGTGTACTGTGTGCATCTGACAGAGTCAGCACTGAAGCACTGTTATCCCAACTGCTGCATTCACAAGGTATGTCACTCTCCTTTACAACAAATGTCTGGGTTACTAGAGTATGCAAGCATATGTATGGACCTGATGCATGTATGCAAGGGAATACAGTGGGCTACTGGGTTACCCACAGCAACTAACAGCTGTGTGGGACAACAGGAACTCTCTGTCCAATACTGGCTGCCCCATAATATGCAGTAGGCCACAAGGCAGCAAAACCCACTGCAGTATGCGAGGGAAATGACAAACAGCATGGGCATAGGACAGACACATGACTGTCACTGCTAGAGACCCTACCCCCAACACAGCAGTCTTCCCATGCAACTGCAGTAATAGAAAGTTTTAAAGGTTATAGCAGCAGACCACACAATCCCAGGGCTGTCTGTCCCAAACAACCTGGCAACATGTTCCATTTCCACAATATTCAGGGGGTCAAACTGTTATGCACGTCTGAGCTTGATAGTGTCAGGAATTAAACATTCCCACAGACTGTACATATGTCACTATTTGTTACTGCAAGAAAAATAGACAAAGCCAGAGACAATGGAGGGACAGAGTGCCATAGCTATGGACACTACACAGCTCTGAGTAGCCTAGAAGGTGGGTAGTATAATAGCAAGTTGTAGCAAGTCAGAGTAGCAGCAGGATGTAAAGGCCATCACGTAACTGTGTCAGTACTTACAACAAGTCAGTGGGCACCATGTAGTACTATATTACCAAAACAACACAAACTGTCTGAGAAGCAGAGCAGACATATGGGGCAGAATGCTGAACATCCTACAAAACATGTATAGTCAGAAGTGTGAAGTCTGTAACACTGTGTGTGTGGTGGTACACCATGTACCCCAGTCCCAGCATGCCTACAACTACATATAGCAGGAACTATGGACAAAGCCAGGAACAAGAGTGGGGCAAAGGCACCCATATAAGGAGAAGGATGAGCTATTGGCCAGACAAATGTAGAAAATGCAGAGAATAACAGGTCATGCAGTAGCATGGGTTCCCTGCTGTGTATGGACTCAGTAACTCAAATGTCTGTCAGCAGTTCCTAACTTCAGTGCATATGATATGCCACTGATATACCAGAAAATCACAATGCTATTTAAAACATACCAGACATATGATGCAAAACCCTGTACAATCTATTACAATCTGTAGACACTCTATGTATGAGTCATATATTACAGTCAGCACACAGCCGGGAAATCCCTTGGGCATTATATCAGGGAGGTGCTAGACTGTTAAATCAGGTGCAGCAGCCAATTAGCTGCAGCACATAAAATCCTGGACTGGAGTACAGTTAGGTCTTGCCTCATGTAAGTACTGATGGTCACACTGAGCATGTTGATACACTTAGCTAATTTCAGCCCATGTCTGATGCCTCATCTGCCTAAAGAACTGAGATGTGAATATGCCTCTGTCCATAGAGACAGCTATGTATACCTTTGTTTCCCTTTCCCTATCTCCATCAGACATGATTACCCTTATCTATCAGTATGTGGCACACACACACACACACACACACACACACACACACACATATATATATATATATATATATATATATATATATATATATATATATATATATATATATATATATATATATATATATATATATATATATACTAAGAAATGAACTTCATGACAATAACAGCATTCAAAAAATAGTAAATCACACCAACTCTTGTAGTACTTTAGCGCTTTCGTCTTATTTAGTATCAAAACTTCTTCAGAAAGACATGTTTCATAACTATGAGCAACCATTTTCACTTCCTGAAAAAAGCAAAGTCAGTCAAAAAAGGCAAAAGTCAGAGAGAGAGCCCCCCCACCCCCTACACACATGCTCCCAGTGACCAGGCTAGCCCCCGCTGAACCACCAACAACCCCCCGGTCTCACTTTTCATGCAGCCTTTCAAGGGGTGATACCATCCGCACTGACAGCCTTCTGGGACACTCTATTATTCATATTCTCCTACCCTTTAAACCCCAGCTCCACACTCCTTGTCATGGGTGGCCCCCTAACAGCCTCCCCTCAAGTCCACACCGCATTCCTCCCACTTCCCCATGAGGTGGCATACCCACACATTTCTCTACACACACACTGATACCCAAGCATAGTAGGACTCTCTACCTGACTCCTCCACCTTTCTCCGTGCACTTCTTTACTTACCTTTGGAGGCAGGGACTCATAAGTTATGTGTGTATATTAGAATTATCACAGCATGACTCTCATCCTTCCCGGTTCCCCCATATTTTTAATTTATTTATTTATTTAGTTAGTTAGTTTTGCTTTTGCACACAATCCCTTTTTGCACACAATCCCTTTTTTGCACACAATCCCTTTTTGCACACGATCCCTATTAGTATGCAAATGGCACCATAAGGCTATTACTGCTGACCAATTTACCTTATGTAACTGCGATTGTAATGTTAATGAAAAGGCACACAGCACCCTGCCTGTTCGCACTTTACTATTGCAAAGGAACTGTTGTTAATTTAAATGGCCTGCTAGAACTAATGTATTTAAAGGAAGTGAAAATAGTTGCTCATAGTTATGAAAGTCTTGATAATAAATAAGATGAAAGCGCTAAAGTACTACAAGAGCTGTTGGTGTGATTTACTATTTTTTGAATGCTGTTATTGTCACGAAGTTCATTTCTTAGTAAAAATTTCTTCTCTTTGTTCATTTTTTTTGAGTGAGGTTAATTTTATATATATATATATATATATATATATATATATATATATATATATATATATAGATACAGTATATAGAGTTATATATATATATATATATATATATATATATATATATATATATATATATATATATATATAGATATATATATATATATATATATATATGTATATATATATATATATATATATATATATATATATATATATATATATATATATATATATATATATATATATATATATATATAGAGAGAGAGAGAGAGAGATACACACATATATATAGATATATATATATATATATATATATATATATATATATATATATATATATATATATATATATATAGAGAGAGAGAGAGAGAGACACACACAAAGTTGTAGAGGGATGTAGTACTGCAGCCATTCATATGCCAATTGTAACCGGTGATGCATGCAACTAGCACTGTGAGCTGTAATGTGTAATAGTAGGTAGGGGTTCTAATTTTCACATCAGCCACGGTGTGTGTGTACTGATGTCATCCACTTTAACAGCTGTAACACACTGGCAGACACTCTCAAAAAACAAACACTGGGTGCACACTGATATAGTACATAGCATTTTAGCATAGGTAGGAGTTCTAATCTCAACAATAGCAGCTTTGTGTGTGTGTGTGTGTGTGTGTGTGTGTGTGTGTGTGTGTGTGTGTGTGTGTGTGTGTGTGTGTGTGTGTGTAAGCATATCCCCTTAAAGCAATGTCTTGCCTATGTGCGTGCAATGGTTATACATTTTAAGGGCCTGTGGCTACTTGTCAACAGCCCATGGGCCTCCATTACAGGGCCTGCTGATGTAATCCACCTTAGAAGCACTGCAGACACTCTCCAAGCAGAAAAGCTCCATGGAGCATGTGATAAGTGCATAGCACTATAGTGTTTACAACTAGATAGGTATGGGCTCTAATCTCAACACTAGCAACTATGAATTTGTGTAAGCATATCCCTTTGCAGCAGTGTGTCTGTCTTCCCTCTGTGTGTGCAATGGTTATACATTTTAAGGCCCTGTGGCTACCTCTTAACCCCCTATGGGCCTCCTTTACAGGGCCCGCTGATGTCATCCACCTTAGAAGCACTGGCAAACACTCTTAAAAGAGAAAAGCTCCATGGCGCATGTGATAAGTACGTAGCACTGTAGTATATATAACTTGATAGTTAAGGGTTTTAATCTCAACAGTGGCAACTCTGTGAGTGTGTGTAAGCGTATCCCTTTACAGCAGTGTGTGTGTGTGTGTGTGTGTGTGTGTGTGTGTGTGTGTGTGTGTGTGTGTGTGTGTGTGTGTGTGTGTGTGTGTGCAATGCTTATGCATTTAAGGCCCTTTGAATAGCTGCTGGCTCTAAATAACCCACATCTACTTAGGCATAAATGCTATCTGCCACCACCTACATTTCTAGGTACCGAACACCCAGGTGATAAGTAGCATGCCTTCTCACGGGTTTATGCACACAGGACTACGCTGTCTGCCCTCATTGTCCCTGACACACTGTTTTACACATATGCACCTAGGAATCCATGCACATATACAGTCGTACCTTGCCGATGTCCCATTTCTGCATTGTCACCATTCCATCCTGAGCCAATGTATTGGAAGCAGGTCCCCACAGTTTAGCCACTCAGACCCCTGGAACAGAAACATTAAAAGGTTCCAAGAGACACCTGTCAGTCAGAAACACTACCACTAATCTAACATCATGGAACAAACATACTAACACTTTGATGTGTATTCATGACGCATGTCAGCATATAACACCTTTCATGGCATAAAACTACGGCACTACAAACTATTGTGTAATGTACTATAGTCACCCTGGCATCAGACATATATTTGCATGTCCCTGCATCAATGGTATGGATGGCAGGGATGTGGCACAGGTATTATCACATGCACAGAGTGTGGTGTGGGGGTGCCACAGGCCTATGCTGTGCCAAACAGTAGACATTGTGTGTGTGAGTCAGGAAGGTGTGCTGTTCAGTTGGGGCATGAAGAGGTGCCATGTGTGTCTGTTTGTATCCTGCATGTGACAATGATGTGTGAATGTGGGCATTTACAAAATCAAGCTATGTACTAGCCCTACATGAGGGTATGATGGACAGCTGTGGACTGTACATGGCAGAATGTACAGTTCACCATCTCTGGCCATGAACATGGGATCTGGCACTGCCAGTAGTGGCACTGGCACCACCATGCCCAGGGTCAGATGTGGTACTATTCATTGATGGTGACTTGTGTCTTCTGGGGCTGTGTCCCTCATGGGACTGTCCAAGACCTCATGCCTATGGCCTGCCATGTCATGGTGTGGACAGCACCCTCCCTTCTGTAGTGCACAAGGTACTGCCACTACAGGAGTGTGAGTGCACATGGCCATGTGAACTCTCAGCAGATGTTGTGGCTGACCTATGGCCACATGTATGACACCCTACTCCCACCACATGTTCTAGCACAGACAATGTGCAGTCAAGGACTGACAATGTCTCACCCCACCATCTGTCCACTACATCAGTGAAATGATACATGGCATCACCAATGTGGTGGATGACGTCACAGATGTCAGAAAGTGATGCATCCATGATCCTGACCATCCATTTGGTGTTGGGCTCAGAACATGCCTGTACCTTCATGATGGACCAAAAAAATGCATCAATTCACTTGTGATGAGACACCTGTGGCAGGAGGTGGATGGGCAGCAGTCCTCCTTCGAGCACCCCTGTCAACCTGCCTGTGCGGGACCTCACCAGCTCTCTGGCTATGACTAGTGTCTACACTCACTGATGCCATAGTTGCCACACTCTCCTGTTCAATGCCACCACACTCTGACTGTCCAATATCTGTGGCTGCAGGAGACAGGGTATGTGAGCATAATGACTGTGAGTAGGGACAATGGGGGAGGAAGTGGGTAATCAACCCATGAGATAGATTCAGCCCCCAAAACCCCACCTATGCCTCACTATGTCCACCATAATCATCAGAGTCCAATGAGACACTGACATCAGGTTGTGAGGGGGGGCACAGTCCAACCCCCACAGTCACCTGTGAGGAGGAAGACATCATAAGTACATTAATATCTGCACTATTATGTCTGGAGATTCACACACACACACACACACACACACACACACACACACACACACACACACACACACACACACACACACACACACACACACACACACACACACACACACACACAGGTGAGGTGCCACAACTGCATTACACATAAAACATCATATTTCTGATCCCATGCTCAGCATACAAGCAGACTACAACATACACAGACAAGACAGGCCTTTTATGACATGCACTGCAGCTATATTAGGTTAATGTTGCCACTACTAAACACCTGTGAGATAAGTGATCTGTCAGTGTATGTGATAGACCTACACCTAAAGCACAGTGCACCCATCTTTACCATACTATTGACCCCTTTATAGCAGACTGCACAAAGCTTCATGAAAGTAAATTCAAAAATGTTACAGCTCCTGCAAATGCACTACTGTGATTGCCAATTCAATGCATATCAGTTAACCCCTCAAAAACTGAAGATACAAGTATTGTACTTTGGCTAAGCATATCAGTTGTGTCTACAGCTAAATGGCAGCTCTTAACATTCTTAGGGTGTATATATATATATATATATATATATATATATATATATATATAAGCCATAAATATTAGTTTTGCACTCACCAGCTATAGTACATTAGACTCTGGCCACACCTGACACTTGGAAATGTGAGGGAAAGGTATTGCCAGCAAAACCAAATGTGGCATTGCTACTGGATAGTATATGCGTATATCAACATGTACAGTAAGAACTGTGATACTGCCCAAATTAATGACATTCTAAGTATGTGTGCACAAAAGTGTGCATTACAAGGAACACCCTCTCAATGCAGACTGACCTGACATCTGTGTACTGGGGAACAGAGGCTGCCACAATGACTGATACAGTATTACACTGATGAACACAGAAGGCTCACCTGGATGGTCCTCTGCTGTGGAAACTGTGGCACCCACCTCCACAACGTATGGGGTGATGTTCGCTTGGGAGCTGGTGGTTGATCCCAGGTTCACCAGGAATTTCTCTGTGGCTGAGAGTGGTTGTCCTGCTGCAGGCCCTCCACCAGTGGCAGCATGGTCCCTGGACACAGCAGTGGCCCTTTCCCATGCAGCATTTATCATATTTGTCACCCAATGTCATACCTGCTCATAGCTTCTTTCCTGTAGCCCTACTTAGGTTACTGCTGTGAGGAGGTCAGCCCACAGAGCAGCATGTTGCTCACAATTCTGGTGACTCCTGGACAGCAGTATATTGTGATGCAGTCTGAGGCCATCCAGGATCACATAATTTTCTGCAACTGAAAATGGCAAATACCTCGCTCTATACATCCTTTCTGAAAGACAAGAAGAGGAGAACACATCACAGGACCACATACATTGCTCTCCATTATGCACACACCCTGCACATCCAAATTGGCCTGTACTATGCTCTGCTAACTCCAACATTATACGCCGCCATCTATCAACACAGTATGCATGTGGCTATCAGAAACACAGTGGCAATATTGGTTATGTTCCTGTGTGCTGTGAAGGAGTGTGCTGTATGTCTTCACTCCTATCAATGCATTCTACTGTGTTGTGTCCCCTATGGGCAATGTCCCTGTACCAAGTCATACAACCACTGTCAGTCAAATAGGTGAGTGTTACTACAAGTATATGGGGATAGTCCAGCAACATCCATGTGACACAATGACAGACAGCACTGAAAACATGCTGTAGGGTATCTTTCCTGTAGGTATCCAACCTCTGCAGTACACAGATGTTTGTGGAATGTGCATGTGTGCCTGATATATATGGATCCTTTGCCGGACACATGTGGATGTCTGGAAAATGGTTGGACAATACTTAATGGTTGATCTCAGAATGTGGAGAATCTGGCTGTCACACACAAGAACCATCAGAAAACAGTTATGCTACGGTGATATATGTTACTGTCTTCATTCCCTTACTTTGTATGAACAATATGTACAATCTGTTGCTGAGGTCGGGCTGTGTCCCCCACTGCTACTGGCTATGACTTGAAGTCCTACTGTAGAGGGTCACCAGGTATGCTGCCCATAGCTCTCAAGCGATGAGATATGAATGCCGACTAAACAGTACCTAGCCAGAGTACATCAGGAACAATCAAGGACACCTGTACAATGTTTGAAGTATTCCTGTGTGACATTCTCAGATTGAGAGGAGCTGAATGACAGTACATCATGTGATATGCCAGCTGTGTTCACAATTATGTACTGTCACTATTGTCTAACAGACCATCCAGTAGCATTCATACAGGAGCCAACCATTGTAGGAGGGAGTGAGAGGACCAGAGGTGTGATTTACATCAAAGCAGACAAAGTTGAACAGCATGCCTGTATTTGCTGGACAGTAGACTGTAACTAACATGTCATTCCCAGAGATGTACTACAGACCTACTGTTCTAATCCCTATTCCCCATAACTACATCCTCCCATGTGCGTCTCATTAAATGGGGAGTTCTAGTACATATCTGGTAGCATGCTGTACTCCTTTTTCTGCAGGAATCCTGAGGGAAAATGCTTCTGAAATCACAGTCTGTCTTGGTAAAGCAAGTCACAGACCTGTTTACCATAGTCAGCTGCTTGCCTTTTGTAGGTAATGCTCATTAACAGGTGATTGCCTGTTTACCAGTCCATGTCACAGACTTGCTAATTGCATCTAGAACAGCTGGGCTCCACTTTCATTAGCCAATGGCATGGCACAAAAGTACCATATTTATGGTCTTCATGTAGGCCTTGGCCCCTTCCCTAGTCTGTGAGATGGATATTATTGAGTTATGGAGACTACAGCATTGCAGAGGGTAGGTACAAATACTGCCCACTGTTTTGATTTATGTGGTATGTCCACAGATTTGCATGCTATATTTGACAATTGTGAAATGACTTTCTGATTATGTGGCAGTTCAGTGTTAAACAGTGTGGTTTGAGGTCAGTAAGGGGAATACCGATGTGAGTGTCATACGTCATATGTATCAGGATATACCTGCTGCTGCAGTAGCTGCTGGTCTATCAGCTGTATATGTTTGTAGGGGAATACTGTGACACATGTCCCTGCCATTTGACCTTTGACCACCCCCTCCCCTTTATGTATGGATGTTATGTGGATCCTTTGTTATAGGGGGTTGTGAGGTATGGCAGGTCTGCAGCATGTAGCTGAATATACTGCTCCATATATTGCAGGCTGCAACTGCTGTGTTTTGCCCAGGAGTCATGCTGGGGAGTGTGAACACACTGGAAGACAGAAAGCTGTATGTATCAGTAAGGGAGCAGTGTCAGCTCTGTTGTTACAGCAGAGCCAGGGTCAGGGTAACCATAACAGTCCAGGTGAGGCATATGCTTAAGGTACATATGTTATGTACTAGTGCCATTCAGAGAGTGATATGTGACATTTAGGAAGCCTATACATATTTGTGCAGTGTGTCCCTACCTAAAGGCCTTTTATGTGCTAACATGGGTAGCAGTGAATACTGTAGCAGCAGCCTGTTCTGCTTAAAATTGCAAGACTCAGTCATTATTTGTTGTATTCACAAACATGTCATTGAAGTGCAACACATTGGATTCAAACCTAGGACTGTGGGTGGCAAAATGTACAACATGTTAGGAATTTAACAAACTGAGCTACTGAGTCAATATTACTGCAAGTGTATTTGCAAGATATAAGTGTATGCATACAGTCTGTTACACAAAATTGCAATAAGCATGTGTGTTCGGACAGGTATGGCATGTAACCCTGAACTGCCTGTCATGATTTTCTAACCTCAGTCTCTACTAACTTGCCAGTACTTCAGCACACAGAGTAGGTTTTGTGAGAACTGTGCCAAAAGTAGGTGGCACAAATGTGGACATTCTGCAACAGTCTGTGCAGTTTACAGCTATACCAGCTATCCCAGGCCTCAAGTACATCCATCATTATTTATTTAGCTATGTACTGGTTTGAGATCTGCATCTTAGTGCCAAGTACACTGCCACTTTTCACATGATATGTGCAAGCAGTGTCTCATTGGCACTCACGATATGTTTATGGAAACAGTTGTTTTACTTCAGAGCTGATTGGCCTAGTGGATTAATGCACTATGCTGTAGTTAACAGGGTCTTGGTTTTAAGACTTGGCAGGAGTGATTATTTTGCAGATGTGCTTAACAGTGTCAGGAACAGAGAAGGTGATTAAGGCAGTTTTAAGTGGGTTTGCACTTTGCTTAAACCAATTTTCTCTCCCCATCAAATCGTCAAGGTTCCTCTTGAAGGGTCAGCGTGGGGCATCTGCTTTAGGCCTGTTATAAGAGCTAATTTTAAAAAAAGAAAAGAAAAAAAGGGGTGATAGGAAAGTGGTGAAATGGGGGCAAGCAGGGGGAAAACATACTGAAAGGCAGGTAGGGATGCAGAGGATGGGTATAGAAAAGGACCACAGCTCTCCATTTATTCTACAGCAACAGCTGTGCAAGTTGTAGTAAATTTAGCATTTGGAGCCTCACACCCCAGAGAAAGGGGTGAGGGTGACATAACTGTGTTGATTCATTCATGTTATGATTAATTGGATGCAGGTGCAAAATGGAGAGCTTCGTATGGGATGATTTTTTTTGGGACAGAGGCCTTTTTTAAGGGGAGAGTGGAATGCTGGGGAAGGGATATAGGTACATGTGGGGGAGGTAAGTTGCCTAGGAGAGGTTGCATTTCCAAACAGACAAGACATCATATAGGGGTGATGTGTGACACATGATGGGGTAAACACCTTGGAGGAGGAGGGTGTTTTGGAATCAGAGGACAATGTGCCCCCAGGTGGCAGCAGTGAGACTGAGCTCCCACCCATGGGCAGTCAACACTAATCCTTCACTGCGTCGAAGGTGGTTGTTCTGGGGGCTGGTCACCGGGGACACCTTGTTCCTCCAGGTTGGCCAATGTGCCCTCAGTCTGGCACAGGTCATCCTTGTAGTCATGGTGCATGATCTTGTGCACCATCCCTGGTAGCTGTTGCTGGGTGATAACCCCCCTCCACACCTGCTCCCAGGGGGGAGACACCCTGTCCCCATAGGTGGTTCCACCCATAGGTATGCAGGGCCAGTGTAGGTGGCAGCATCAGGTGCCACAGCCAACTGAGGTAGGGTAGGCAGATCACCAGGAAGCAGCCTACCCAGTTGAGCTATGGTGTTGAGGTATTTCAAAGGTTATAGGTTAGTAATGAACAAAACATTTAATTAGTTATAACAGCATGCTGGAGTGTTGCAAATAACCCAGTAACATCACATTGCATAGCATATGGAACAGAACACTAAGTGAGATAACAATCAGTAGAGTAAAAGCATGTCAGTAACAGTTACAGCATAAGGCCAACAATATAGGTAATTCCACAAGTTATGTTAACATGCAACCATTGTAATACTTAACAATAATAAAACACAAGGCCCAACATAAGATTTTGAGAACAACAGATGTTAATAGTAAACCATAACTGATGTATAACAATAATAAATAATGATGCAGATAAGGGGTAAGGTATAGAGAAATAGAGTCCATTAATACTAGTATAGGCTATATTGTTTCCAACAGTACTCTTATGTACTTTACAGGTCTACCCTTACTTCATGTATACAAGTGCCCTATAGCTTCTGTAGCATGTTCATACCTCTCAAGCTATCAGCATCGGACAGTATGGGCCAAGCTGTAACACTTACAGGTACACGACTACAGGGAGCTATTAAATGTTAGGAAGACATATATGACTACCAAGGTGTACTGTAGACTGATGTAGTGTGACTGTGCTAATGATGTAACTCATGTCCATGATAATTTTGTGACTGACTGATTAGGCAACAGTGATCACAGTCCATGACAGAGTGACATTTGGGAGACATGTATCGTGAACAGTACAGAGAGTTTACAACTATCACACCATCCTTGGCAGGCATGGGGTTAGACTATTAGCAGACATTCACAGACACACCAGGCATACAGCCATATCAAGATTACATATTTTACGTATTGTATTAACTTTTATTAGTACGGTACTTGTTGCCTTTATTTTCTGAAGTCTTACTACATCACTGAGCAATACTGTTAACACTCTGGTATATCTGAACACACAAATTATTAACCCATTCTAATGGCTACTACAGCCATTTATTTACCTGTAATTCTTGTGGGGAGAACATATGTTAACAATACATAACTGCTTCTATAATATTTAGTAGTACTTGTCACTGGATTTGAACTATGGTCTGTGTATGACAAAATGTACATCACAGCTACCATTTCTCAAACTGAGCTGCTGAGGCACTGCTGCACATTGATTGACCGATATGTGCCTAGAGCTCACATGGTAACAAAATATGACTTGGTTACAGAGGTAAAGTGTTATACAAGACTGCAGGGACACTTGAACACACATGCATGAGATTCATGCATGAAAGAGACAGTAGTTGAACTGTGCATTAATACATGAAATGCAGGTATAGACAATAAACCCCTAGTGGGTGGGGATATCTGTGATGTGTGCAAACCATATCAGAGTGCTATCTGACCCATATAAGTTGCAGTCTACAGCTATTATATTCTCATATTTGCCTGCAGCAGTATACCATAAGGCAGGAATGCATATAGCTGAAATGCAATGGTTAACACAAGACAATCCTGACATACACAATATACCCTGGAGATTCCTATTATTTCTTCAGATCATAGTGCAGAACAACTATCATAATGTATTATATCTTGTAATAAAGCTCTACATCTATTGTTTAGCAGAATACTCATTAGCTAACCTTCACTCACTTAGTGGTATTCTTTGTGTGTTTACATCACAGCAGATATAATACTAGATTTCATGACCAACAGCCCAAAGTACACACATATTGCACAGCACAGCTTTATTAGGGGTGACATTATGCAGTGATTGCTATATATTTCCAGTCTTTATTATAGAGCAGTTCATATAATGCAGGTGTTGCAATACAGCTGTAATTCCACACTTAATGCAGTAGAAACTTTTATTTCCTTCACATTAATGCAGTAGAAACTTTATTTCCTTAACATTATTAATGTAGTAGAAACTTTATTTCCTCAACATTATCAGGTTTCATGCTTTCATCTTTATTGAATTTTACCTGCCATTACTCACTTATTTCAGTCCAGGTCTATGATCATATTCATTGCAGTACAATTAAAACTGAATATACCTACTAGCACTTACTAATTTACTCATTCTTGTTTATATGACTATAGATTTCATGTTCCATCTGTACTCACCACAATCACAGTGCAACCTGACCAGGGACACTGCATGGGCCTCTAGGTTGTGAGCTCTCTCCTCTGCAGCTGTGGGGAGAGAAACATACCATTATGTGTACATGTCTATGACAAATTCAGAGTAGGTTTTGGTAAAACAATAATAACAATACTTACAAACTTGTGAGGAATTCCCGTCTCGAGCATCTTGGACTCAGGTGGCCAAGAGATCCCCCTTTTAATGCTTTAGGTCATCATAATCATAATGTACCTGCTCACCTGTGTGGGGGGTGCCAGTTGCACTGGTGAGATTGCTTGTCAGTCGGTCCCAGGCCTCCATCTTGTACTCCACTCCCTGGTACTGGCCCTGCAGCAGCTGGATGTCATGGTATTTAAAAAGGAGTCCAACCATGACCCTGGACTCCAGAATGCCTCAACACTGTGCCCAGAAGTGTACACTCTCTACAACTCTTGCCATAGTTCCTGCCACATTCAAACTCCAACAGGTTATAGCTGTATTCCCACATGTTGCACTTAAATAAGACTGTTTTCCCACCCTTTACTCCCATTGGGCCATTTTTAAAAATGCGGTGGTTCGCTTAGCACTGTGCAAACCCACTGAGCTCAGCTGAGCAGTGCATAAACTGGCAATGCTGAGAAATGCTTAGCGGTGCAAACCAGCTTAACTGGGCTGAGCAGTGCTTAAATGGGCATTGCTTAGCAGTGCTTCATACTGGTTAGCAATGCACAAACCAGCCAAGCACTGCTAAAATATTACTGGTTAAGCAGTGCTTGGCAAGGCTTAGCTGTGCTTAGCAGAACTTAGCTGGGCACACCAAAGTGGGATTTAAAAATAATTTTCATATTGTGTATTGTCAACATAAATCCCTAATAACATGTTTGTCCGTGCACAGAATATTCAATCAAGGGTTTTAAAATACTTCTCATAATGTGTTTTTGCAACATAACTGCTTAATAATTTGTCAGGGATTTAATAGTGCTTCTCATAAATATATATTTGCAAAATAAATTTAATAACCTGTCTGTTTAATCAAACAAAATATTTAAGCATAATTTGGAATAATTCTGATATATGTGTATTTGCAAAATAATATGCCTGGGTATTTGAACCCTCCACCTACTGCACATAAGGCTGTCACTCTAACCATTCAGCTGCATGGACATGTGGATTGCTGCTATACTTTTATATATAACTCTCCACTACATTTAAGAACCACTGAGCACTGTGGCGTGCCACTCAAACACATTCAGCTGTGATTAAACTTGACTTTTGCATTTATAATTAAATGTATCCAGTTTCTATTTTTAGATGTCTAGCATATGTCCATGGCTGTGTGCTGTGCCATGCTGTGCAAACACAAAAAAAATCATTTAAAAAAATGCAATTAAAAAAAGATTTATTTTCACTTTTTTCAGTTGCCTACAGTGATATCCAATGCTTTGACAGTGCAGGGGGTGTGTTACTCATCTCCAGATATGGGAACACACTCTCTACACTGATTCAGTAACCATGTTATATGGATCTTCCTCAGTAATGCACCTTCATTATTATGCAAGGCATGCTGCAGAGGGTGTTCCACATAAACGGCCACGGTACCTTCCATGTAGGCCTTACACTATGCCTACACAGATTTTATTAAATCCCCAGGATGGTTTATATATCTTTGCAAGCATTTGTCTTCTCAGTTTATTGTGAACTGCTATGTTGCCAGCTTTTGCATTAAGCCTTAGATACAAATAATAAGATTGACTTTTTCTTTCCTTATTCACATTTTTGTTGAGGCCATAGCTGGATCAAAGTGTTGGAAAAAAGCTATAAAATATACCTTAGAGCATTTATAACCTCTGAGCTTCTTGAGGCTTAGTGGCTGGTAAACTACAAGCTTAATTTAGTTATTTTCACTGCAGTTATGATAGTATAGTCTTGGACAGTTAAGGTATGTTAAAAGGATGCAGGAAAAAGCAAAGTAGTGGTGTAAGTCTGATTTCCTTCCCTTTGTTTAAGTCATCATTGGATGAAGAAGTTCTTAAAAAAAAAAAAAAAAACTTTGAAATCCACCTTACAGCATCTAGGTCCCTCATGACTTCTGGGGCTAAATGATTTCCAACACAGTTATCAAAATGTAGTCTTGCCTAGTAAGGAGTGAGGGAGTTCTAGCAGGAAAAAGTTCAAGAATAAGACAAAGTGTGAGAAAAGGTAGAAAAAAGTAATCTTAATGGAGTGAGTAGACCAGCACTTGGTAGGAGTGGGCTGGGGCAGGTTATAGGTGTTCAGGGGAGCAGTAAGCAGCAGGGAAGAGCAACGTGGATCCTTTTCCCTAGGGAAGTGATTCACCTAAGATCAACCCTTGATGCTATTGCATATGTCCAGTTCAGGCTGTGCTTTGTAAATTTCAGTAACCAGCATACATTTGTCCTGAGGGCTGGGATTTATTTCTATAAAGGTCTGTTTAAAAGAATATTGTTAACATATCATATAAACATGTGGGCAATGTTAACATCACACACTGCCCGCAAAAAAGTGTCCATTTTTTTTTTAATAAAAATTGTAAGTGAGGATTGTGTGCACATAATAAGCAATGAATGTTTCCTTCTGCAAAAATAAATAAAAAAGTAAAATAAAGATAAAAAATTTAAACAAACAGGTTACTTTAGAGCAGTCAAGCCTCTGATGTATTTCCACTTACAATGTATTTAGTACTGACACTAGGAGGTAGTCTGAATGTGGAATTAAATAATTCAAACTGTTAAAAGTATCAATGACAATTGTTATTGTCATTAATCTACCTTGCTCAGAACAGTCTGTGAGGGTAAATAAACATATGTGTGGGTGTGATAAAAATAATGTTTTTATACCTAATTGCGACAAATGTCAGACAAGTGCATAGTTGTAAAGTGACTATTCTGTGCATGAAATTAAATTATCATTACAGTTGCTTGATCAGAACTGAATGATTCTTGCTCTAGCTTGTCAGGGTAGTGCATGTGCATGCCATATAAATGTGTATGTTTGAACATGTGTACATGTGCGTCTGTGCATGCACATGCGTGTGCATGTGTGTGTGTGTGTGTGTGTGTGTGTGTGTGTGTGTGTGTGTGTGTGTGTGTGTGTGTGTGTGTGTGTGTGTGTAAAAGTCAGACATAAGAAGAGATAAAGAAGGGGAGAGAGACAACTATAATTTCTTTCAGCTGATGAGCTCAGTCAGTAACTGTTTTTAATGTTAGCTCATCCTTATAATCACATGTTCACAGTTAAATGATCACAGTTCTGGTTTGTGAGGTGTGCCCCTGTTTGTTTGTATGTCTGTGTTTCCATAGGAAACAAACTGAAATATTTCACAGTATATTGATTTTCTTTCCCTTCATCTCAGTTAACTATCTGAGTTGTAGCCAGTCAGGTAGTGGCACTTTTGGAAGAGGTGGCCTGTGTATGAAAATGAATGAACACTTCTGAAACCTGAGTTGAGATATTATTATCATCTTTAAATTTCTAGTCTCCCACCAGGACACACGTGCTCTTCAGCAATTACATTCTGCTTGCCGAGCACACTCAAGCAAATCTGCAGTCTGCGGCTACCACTCCACCTATACAGTATAAGAAGGAATCAGTACTGCAAACTAAACAAGGATATACATTTTGAGCCTCAAGAGCAGGAACACACTCAAGCAAATATGCAGTCTGTGACTACCACTCCACCCATACAGTATAAGAAGGAATCAGTACTGCAAACTAAACAAGGATATAAATTTTGAGCCTCAAACCTAAACAAGGATATAAATTTTGAGCCTCAAGAGCAGAGTCAGTCCACCCAGGCATTCTACTTGTATGTTTTATGAGAGTGAAGCTATTACATTAGCAGTATTTCTTAGTAGTTCTCAGCTTGCCAATAAAACTGACTGTTGTAGCCTTGTGTCCTCCCCACCCCCTGCTAGTACAGTAATCCTAATTGTCCAATAGACAGTATATATTTAATTCACATCCCTGTGACTAAATTAACCATCAAGCAGCCCTAGTTTGTATCACTTGGAGGCCCACCTGTTTATTTGCTTCTCAATACATTCCCCTTCATTGCTAATGTATCTCCCTACTCTAATCTATGCACAAACTGGTTACTAATCAACAAGTCAATGTGAAGACACACTCCCAACCTTAATAAACTTTGCTGTCTCTTCTCTCCTTCACTTTCCAGGTAGTTTGAATTATTACTTCCCCCTCTGAGGCCTTCACTGATTTCCACTGATTGCCTCTCTGGTTTCTTTGCATTCCACCCCTTGTGCTAGCTCCCTCCCCCAATACAAAGTCTATATTAGAATCCTGCTGAGCATGGAGCCATCTTTAAATTTCTAGTCTCCCACCAGGACACAAGTGCTCTTCAGCCATTACATTCTGCTTGCCGGTAAGCCATTAGACCTCAGGAGTTTGTTTAAAGTGTTCAGATTTGTAAAGTAATACTTACTTTTTTCTCTTGTCTTGGTTGGCTCTGCCCCGCTCTGTTCACCCTCACTAATGCTCGGGCTATCTCCGCTCCCCTGCCCTGCCCCCTATTCCCTCCTGCCCCCACTACCTCTACATTTATAGTAATCACAGCCACACCCACAGCTCACCTTCACATCACCTCCACCAATCACAGCTCCTCTAGTCATATCACATTATACCACACCAACTTGCTCCACACAAAATACTCCCAATCACTCTCATTCCCACTAGGCATTTTTACATCACCCACACTACTTCACCACCCACATATAGTGCAACCCTATAATTCCAATTCAGACCCCCCCACCTAGAAACAACTTAAACTTTATAACCATGACTATCACACAACTAAGTCTAGTCTGTCTTCTCATAATTATTTACAACACCACAAGTTATCACTCTAGCAATATCCCTAAACTTAGTAGCATAACACTACATTATGCACTCTCATATACAGACACCACACATTATAATAATATTTGCCCACAATTATTCAAGAGCTACATAACGGAACAATTCAGAACTAAACACATATGCTCTCATTCCTACTCCAAAAAAACACAATACTTTCTCACACTCCTCACCAAACTCCAACATCTGTATTACCATTTTAACTGCAGGTTCACCATAAGTGGGGGTATTTATTTATTTATTTATTATCAGTTTGATTACCGAGGAAGTTCACTGGGCCAAGAAGTGCCCATTTTCAGTGGAGGCCCGTGGAGAAAAGCTCCATGAGCAATACAATACAATAAAGGTTGCAAAATACAATCAAAGGTTACAAAGTGAAATACAAGAGTAGGATTCATATATTCAAGAATTGCAAAGTGTTATATACATTATGAGACAGTTTAACAACTGAAATTTTTTTTTTTTGTTCTGATGATTACAATATTTACATGCTTGGAGTCAATTAAAGTCTGCTAGTTCTGGTTCTTTGGAGCAATAAGAATAAGTATGAGAGTATAGTGGAGTGGGGGCAAGGAGAGCTTAGTGGGGAATCCCTAGAATTTATGTGGGGTGAAAGCAGGAGCATTTCCATTTGGAAGATAGGTGTAGGAAAAGTTGGGTCTTGAAGGATTCAGTGTTGGGTATGGTCCTAAGAGAAGGAGGCAGAGAGTTCCATTTATTACCTAGAGAGAAGGAGAGTAGAAGCTGGCCAGCGGGACGTTTGGGTTTGTGAATGGAGATTAGGTTTTGGTGTTCAGATCTTAGTGATCTGTTTGGGATGTATGGAGGAAGGATATTCTTTAAGGCTGGGCATATATCAGGGGAGAATATTAGTTTATGAGCGGTGGTTAGTTGCAAATAGTCTAGGTGGTTAGAGAGTTCTAACCAGTTCAGAGATTGTAGGCCGAGGCAGTGGTGAGTTGATGTTTTGGATTTGGTGGCAAATTTAGAGATCTTATTATAGTAAGCTTCAAGTTTAGAGGTGTTGGTAGCAGACAAATTGGTTAGAAGAGGGGATCCATATAGAAGGGAAGGTAGGAGGTAGGTGATTGCCAGGGTATGCCTAGAGGAGTTGGAAAGAAAATGATTGTTCCTATATAGCATACCTAGCTTTTGGTGGGTTTTCTTTATGTTTTGTTGTATGTGAAGATCAAATTTGAGGTTTTCATCTATGGTAATGCCAAGGAGCTTTGCAGACGGGACCACTTCAATGGCAGTGTTAGTTTGGCTTAGGACATTGAAAGTGTTTTTGTCCAAGGAGGTTACCTTGGAGGGGAGGAAAATTAGTATTTTAGATTTATTGGAGTTGAGTGAAAGGTGGTTTTGGTGCATCCAGTTCTCTGTAGTGGAAAAGGCTAATTGAGTTTTAGTCAGAAGTTCAGGAAAGTTGGGGGTGGACCAGACCAAGGTAGAGTCATCTGCATATTGGATGACCGTGGTGTCAGGGATGATGGTGTGAAGGTTATTTATAAAGATGTTGAAAAGCATGGGTCCAAGGATGGACCCCTGAGGAACGCCAGTAGGTGTAGGTAAGAAGGAAGAGGAGGAGTTCTTCCATTTGACAGCTTGAGATCTGTCAGATAGGTAACTGGAGAACCAGGATAGAATATTAGGGGAGAGAATGAGGTTAGTCAGATGATGAAGTAGGTGCATATGAGAGATGGTGTCAAAGGCTTTCGAAAGATCTAGCAGTACTGCGGATACAATGAGTCCAGAGTCTCGTGCTTGATTGACAGTTTCCAGGAAGGATAGTAAGGCAGTTATAGTACTGTGGCCAGGATGGAAGCCATGCTGGGTGGGTGTTAGGAGGTGATTGTGAATTAGATAAGGCAAAAGTTGGTGGTGGACACATTTTTCTAGAATTTTAGATATTGGAGAGAGTAGGGCGATGGGGCGGAAGTTAGAAATAGTGATGTTTTTGCCTCCTTTGTGAAGAGGTAGAATGTAGGCGAATGCCATAGTTTCGGTACGTATGACTCATTTAAGGATCTATTAATCAGAATACTAATTGGGAGAGCAATACCTTCAGCTGCATGTTTGAGTTAGGAGGAGGGAATGTTGTCAGGGGCATTAGAGCATGGCTTTAGCTTGGATAGAAGCTGTTTTATAAAATTAGTGGAAACAGGTTTGAGATGGAAATTAAGGGGATTGTTGTTTAGGTTGTTGGGCGTAGTGAAGAGGGAATTAGGTGGGTTCTTATTTGGGAATGTTTTAGTTAGTTTAGCTATGGATTCAGTAAAGAAGGTGTTGAAATGGGAGCTCAGTTCACTGTCAGATAGATTAGGGTCAGGGCAGGGATTGTTCTGTGATCCGGGATGGAGAAGGGAGTTGACCGATTTCCAGAATTGTTTTGGGTTCTTATTGTTGTTGGACTGAAGTTTATTATAGTAGTTTTTTTTTGTCCTTGATAATAAGTTTTTTTACTTGGTTGCAGAGTTGGGTATATTGAAGCAAGGCAGAGGGCAGTTTATTTTTCTGATAGAGTTTCCAGGATTTGTCTCTGTGACGCATAATTTGTTTAGTTTCTTTGGTCAGCCATGAGGCAGAATTAGCTTTGATTTTTTATTTCTTAGAGGAGCTAGGGAGTTAAGAGTATTTATGAAGGTAGAGTTAAAATGCTCAACAGCGTTGTCGAGTGGGAGAGTGTTTAGAGATTGCCAGTTAATTTCTTTAAAGATGTTAGAAAAAATTAAGGGGTTGAAGTTGCTGAGGTTACGAGTTTGAATGTAGAGATGTTGGTTTTGGATGGAGCTAGTTGATCGATGGATGAAGGCAGGGAAATGGTCACTGAAGGTGTCAGGGATAGTGCCACAGAGAGTGATTTTGTTTGGATGGGAGACTAAAATCCAATCTATGATGGACCCTGGGGGATGATTTTTGTTAGGGTGAGTTGTTGAAAGGATTACTTGAGTGAAGTTGAGAAGGTTAATGGATAGTGAGGGGGATGGCATGTTTATTTTATTCCAGTCGATCTTGACATCGCCTAGAATATAGGTTTTGTATTTTATTTCAGTTGAGGCCCAGTATAGAATATCTTCAAGGGTGGAGATATTGTTGCCTGGGGAGATGTATAAAGAAATGAAGCAGATATTTTTATGTTTATTCAAACGGAGAAGGCTTGCTGTGATTTCGGAATTTTTGAATTTAGGGGTAGGGATTTGAAGAGGAATAAGAGAGAGAATATTGGAGTAGATTAGAGCAGAGCCTCCACCTTTTTTGTTTAAATGGTCACTTCTGAGGATGTGGTAACCAGGAGGTAAGATTTCAGTGTCAGTAATATGGGGCTTTAGCCAAGTTTCAGAGATGGCTAGGATGTCAGGTTGATTGTGATTAATCCAGGCTTGTACATGGTGGAATTTATTGTTGAGGCTGTGGGCATTGATAGTGAAGATCTTAAGAGTGCTAGGAGGGGAAGTGGGAGGAGAAGAGAAAGGGGGGTGTTATTTGTTTTAGCTGAGGAAGAGGGTGGAGGGAAGGAGTAGTTTGTGCTGAGGCAAGGGCCAGGGTTAGGATGAATGTCTCCAGATAAGGCTAGGACATTACAGGTGATAAGTTTTAGTCTGTAAGGTTTGTATAGTAGGTATCTGTCTGTGGTCAGCAGAAGTTTAAGAGAGAGAGTTTTAGTTGAGGTAGAGAATAGTTTGGGATGAAAAAGGTGCAGTAGGTTGGGTGGAATAAGAGAGGAGGCTATGGAGTAAAAATGAGAGAGTTGGAGAGATTGTAGTTGGGTGTTAGGGATAGTTTGTGTAGGAAGGAGGAAAGGAGGAGCTTTATGGGAGTAAGAAGTAGCAAGATACAGAGGTATTAGTAAGATGAGAAGGGAGCTGGGGAGTTGGATAGTTAAGGGGAGTTGGTAGGGCATATTAGGATAGGTTAGGGTAATGTACAGTGAAGAGAAAATTAATGTGGTATGTTAATTGAGAAGGGAAGGTCTAGAAGTGAATGGAGAGAGTTAGATATTGTAGACAAGGACAATGGAGGAATGAGCGTATAGAGGTATGAAAATTGGAGTGGGAGGAGTAGTAGTGGGAGGAGAAGAGAGGAGGAGTATTCCTTGATGAGAGAATAAGGGGAAGGGGTAATAGTAAGAGGAGTATGATTGGATAGTGGATTGATGAAAGATTAAGGGGAGGGGTAATAGGAAGAGGACTGTGATTGGATAGTAGGTTTGGTAGGAGGTGTTTGTTAGGTATAAATGTAGAGGTTCAGGGGACGGGTGGGAATTGGGGACAGAGTAGGGGAGCAGAGTGAGCCCGCAGGGCGGAGCGGGAAGAGCCAAAGGAGGAGAGACTAAGGAAGACTATCAGTAAGAGAGATAGTCAAGGTAAGTTTTACTGCAAAGTGTAGGGTGAGGGAAGACTACTGAGAATAATGAAGAGGTAAGTATTTATGTAGAAGAAAGACAGAGATGAAGGTAGGGGCTTATAAAGAAAAGGACAGAGAAAGGGCACTTGTAAGTAAAGAGTGGTAGGTAGTCCTGGGACAGTGGAGAGAATAGAGGAGAGATTTTGGGGGGGCAGTATAGGGGAGAAAGGAGAGTGTGGATACAGAAGTGGTGACAGTAAGAAGGCAGGGGAGCGCCACCTAGAGGCCAGTCAGTGTAATACAGTAGAGGTCTGAAAGGGGGTGATATCCGGTAAAGAGAAGTAACAGTCATCAGGATAGGGGTAAATTGTATGGTAAAGTAGGATAATCAAGCAGCTGAGGGGGGAGGGAGTTGAGGCTGCTGGCTGTCCTAGCAGGGAAGCGTACTACAACCTAGTTATTGCCAATTTAACTACTACCAAGTGTTAGAGCAGTACACATACTTTTACATTTTAAAAAAAATCCTTGTAGTGAATGTTATTCAGGGAGCGGTAGGCCTTTCAGGTAGGTTGGGATTGTCCGTTTATTAGTGGTACTTAGCCAGCGTGTCCAGGTGGGTAAGTTCAAGAGGTTTAGGCAGGAAGGCAGGAGCCCAAGTTAAAACATACAAAGAGAGAGAGGAAATGTTTAAGCAGGCAGTGCAGACATCCTGGGGGTGCAAGCAGACAATTGTTATATGTTGCATAACTTAACTTGCAACTAAGGTAACGGGCAGCTATGATATGAAATAGCTACGCCCAATCAGTACCTTAAAGGTACAGCCAAGCACAGAAAGGAAACCGACATAACAGTTCCTAATGCGCTAGGTGATTTCAGTAACCAGACAGTTGGAATTAATTTAAATGTGCAGATAACAGCTAAGTTAAAATCCTCATGCGAGCGCTGTGTTACTCAGCGACTGCATCAGAATTCCTATAGAACCAAACATAGGCAGGAATCAACAGCTAAAGTGAGGAGTGCAACATTAGTGTACCAGCAAACTAAAACAAAAAACTTACAGTTTGAGAGCATCAGTTAGGAGATAGTATGAGAGACAAAGCAAGTTCCAAGCATGTTGCACGCTACAATAAACTAAACAGTTACAGTCCCAAACAGTTATTACAACTGCGTGTTACATGCTAGAGTAAACCAAAACATTAACAAGTTACATTAGGTAGAACTCAGAACAATACAGTTGACTATACAATGTGCGTTACTGTAGTTTAACATCATAGACTGTCTCAGTAGTACTGATTAGGTAGCATTGTAGTTTACTAGAGTAGCTTCAGAGAAACGACTGTCAAATAATTTAAATCCAAACACTAATTCTGCTAGCAGAGCGCTTTCTGAAGTAAGCGTTAGCAATAGGGAAAACAAGGAGGAGTAATACATTTCAGAACAGCCTAAACAGTAGTGGCGTGCACATATCTCTGGTTAGCGTTTCCAATTCTCAGTAGATAACAATACAGAAACATATGCAATAATGACTATCGAACAAGCCCGTGGTGGGGCTAATGCAAGTTCCACGTACAAGCACTTACTTGAGTAAGTGTTTGAAGCGGGAAAAGCAGTGGATAAATATCACAGTTTCAAACAGGTAGTTAAGTAGTGGCAAGCACAAAACAAAAATGACTATCGAACAAGCCCGTGGAGGGGCTAATGCAAGTTCCGCGTACAAGCGCTTACTTGAGTAATTGTTTGAAGCAGGAAAAGCAGTGGATAAATATCACAGATTCAAACAGTTAAATAGTGGCAAGCACAAAACAAGTAACAAAACATCAAAAACCCTTAAATGAATATTGCAATCCAAGACAGTTAATTTAGCAGTCAGGGTATTCGTATTAGCAAAATAGCCCAACAAACTTACTATTAGGTGCAGACACTGAAGCAAGGGAGCACAGCAGCTGGGACAGGACTGGGTAAATTAAGATGGCGTCAGTTTAGAAGAGGGAACTATATAGAGTAGGAGAGGAAATGGGCTATGTGGGAGGAGTGATGTGGGCTTGGGGGAAGGAGGGAGTACAGGGGGAAGCAGGGTCAAACCGGAAGTCACCGGGCAAAAAACCTTGTCAGTTGCGATAGCACTGAAAGGAAGGGATTAAGGAAATGTGGGGAGAGTATGGGCTAGAGGGAAAGGAGAGAATGGAGGAATGAGAAACGTGATATAGACAGAAGATTACAGCTGACAAGACAAGGTCAGACCAAGAGTGGTCTGTGTAAAAGAGTAGTTACAGGGACGAAGAGTAGAATAGAAAGAGAGCAGTAGAGATGAGAGCCAAAGGAGGAGAGAGTAAGGAAGACTATCAGAAGAGAGATAGTCAAGGTAAGTTTTACTGCAAAGTGTAGGGTGAGGGAAGACTACTGAGAATAATGAAGAGGTAAGTATTTATGTAGAAGAAGGACAGAGACAGAAGGTAGGGGCTTATAAAGAAAAGGACAGAGAAAGGGCACTTGTAAGTAAAGAGTGGTAGGTAGTCCTGGGACAGTGGAGAGAATAGAGGAGAGATATTGGGGGGCAGTATAGGGGAGAAAGGAGAGTGTGGATACAGAAGTGGTGACAGTAAGAAGGTAGGGGAGCGCCACCTAGAGGCCAGTCAGTATAATACAGTAGAGGTCTGAAAGGGGGGGATATCCGATAAAGAGAGGTAACAGTAGTCAGGATAGGGGTAAATTGTATGGTAAAGTAGGATAATCAAGCAGCAGAGGGGGGAGGGAGTTGAGGCTGCTGGCTGTCCTAGCAGGGAAACGTACTGCGACCTATTTATTGCCAATTTAACTACTACCAAGTGTTAGAGCAGTACACATACTTTTACATTTAAAAAAAATCCTTGTAGTGAATGTTATTAGGGAGCGGCAGGCCTTTCAGGTAGGTTCGGATTGTCCGTTTATTGGTGGTACTTAGCCAGGGTGTCCAGGTGGGTACGTTCAAGAGGTTTAGGCAGGAAGGCAGGAGCCGAAGTTTTACATTTAAAAAAAAATCCTTGTAGTGAATGTTATTCAGGGAGCGGTAGGCCTTTCAGGTAGGTTGGAATTGTCCATTTATTGGTGGTACTTAGGCAGGGTGTCCAGGTGGGTACGTTGAAGAGGTTTAGGCAGGAAGGCAGGAGCCCAAGTTTTACATTAAAAAAAAATCCTTGTAGTGAATGTTATTCAGGGAGCGGTAGGCCTTTCAGGTAGGTTGGGATTGTCCGTTTATTGGTGGTACTTAGCCAGGGTGTCCAGGTGGGTACGTTCAAGAGGTTTAGGCAGGAAGGCAGGAGCCCAAGTTTTACATTTAAAAAAAATCCTTGTAGTGAATGTTATTCAGGGAGTGGTAGGCCTTTCAGGTAGGTTGGGATTGTCCGTTTATTGGTGGTATATAGCCAGGGTGTCCAGTTGGGTACGTTCAAGAGGTTTAGGCAGGAAGGCAGGAGCCCAAGTATTAGGTGCAGATGCTGAAGCAAGAGAGCACAGCAGCCGGGGCCAAATCCATACTGTCCAACACAAACTGCTCCAACACAAAGGTCAGAACATAGCACCCCCACTTTCTTCATCTCTGGGCAAATCAACAACAGCAGCAAAACCAACCATCTTTTAATGCTAAATATTAATATTAGAAGTATCAAAAATAAAACACCTGAACTCCAGGCCACAATAGCACACTACTCCCCAGACATAGTTGCTTTAACAGAAACCTGGCTAAATAAAAACATAGCTAACTCAGAAGTTCTCCCTACCGGCTACAATATCATTAGACAAGACAGACCACTTCGTAAAGGATGTGGAACTGCCTTACTGTACAAGTCCAGCTTAACTGTCCATCAATTACCAAACTCCTACCCCTCCCTCAATAATTTGGACAAACTTATCTCACAACTTCAACTTCACCCTAAAAAGGTCATCACCAAAATTGTGATCTATATTCCACCTGGTAGTACACCTGCTAGCCTTGAAGACTTCTTATCCTGGTGTTCTTCCACATACTCACAAGAAACCCTTATTCTGGGGGACTTCAACCTAGACTGGTTCACCTGTATATCAGAACCACCAAGTAATCTAATAAATCTCCATGGCTACGAGCAGCTACTCCAAATTCCAACTAGATGTGATAAAAAATCTAAAAGGGAATCCATCCTTGACTGGGTCCTAACTAACAACCCCACATTGTACCCTCACACAGTCTCCCAGACACCTTAAGTGACCACAACATAATATACTTTATAAGTAATAGAACAAGCATATGCAAAACCACTAACTATATATCCCCTAGAAACACAAAAATTTCTCTACTGAGGTCCTCAACACTTTACTCTGCAATCGTGACTGGACTCCACCTAAAAACCCTCCCACTTGACCAGGCTGTAGCATATTTCAACAAAACATTTCTACAACACCTAGACACTGTCGCTCCATTGCGCAAAATCAAGGTTAGAACCTCTACAAACCCCTGGCTCAGTAAAAAAACCAAACAAATCCTGAAGTCCAGAGACACTGCCTGGCTTTACTATCAAAAAAACAAAGAAACGCAAAGCCTAACTAAGTACCAAGAACTGAGCAACCGTACAAAAAAATGCATTAGGCTGGACAAAAAATCCTACTACACAACATTACAAACTAAATACCAACACAACCCACAAAAATTTTGGAAAAACATAAACCAGCTACTAAAATCCACCCAAAAGGCTAACCCCTAACCAACCACCCCGACACTAAAGTTCCCATCGAAACACAATTCAACTCCCACTTTGTGAACTCAATTCTATTCTTAGCATCACAGGACAGTTCCTTTCTCACTATCCCTCCAACACAAATAACACTAATACAAGCTTTACCCTCAGAACAGTTTCCACCACTTCAATCAAAAGCATGCTCTCCAAACTAAAAACCTCATCAACAGCAGCTGACCTACTCCCCAGCTATTTCTTGAAACTCACAGCAGATGTTATTGCTATCCCAGTCTCCACTCTCATAAACAGATCAATTGTTGAAAACTATGTGCCCAAACTCTGGAAAATATCCTATGTTACACCCATACATAAAGGCGGGACCTCCACTGAACTTAATAACTACAGACCCATTGCTTTACTTTTCCCCCTGGCCAAAATCCTAGAAAAATGCATCCATACCCAGATGCTAAACTATCTCCAAGACAGCAACATCCTGTCACCTACTCAGCATGGTTTCAGACCTGCCCATAGTACCACTACAGCCCTCCTCTGTTTCACAGACACAGTAAAGCGTCTCAAAAATGAAGGCCTACAGGTGTCAACTCTTTTTATGGATATGTCCAAAGCATTTGACACAGTATCACACCAAATCCTGCTAAACAAACTAAACCAATATCATCTATCAAATTCCACTCTTACCTGGTTCCAAAGCTACTTAACTGACAGGTACCAAGCTGCGAAATGGGAAAACTCTCTCTCTCCTCAGCTGCCCATAACTATAGAAGTCCCACAGGATTCTATCTTAGGACCACTACTATTCACAGTCTTCACAAATGACCTCCATACTTCCATACAGCATGCATCTATAATTCAGTATGCAGATGAAACTACCTTAATCTGTGCTGCACAAAACATTCCCACCCTCCTGCAAACAACTCAACTAGCATTCTCTGACGTTGAAAACTACCTTACCAAAGCCCGACTTATCCTCAATCAAAAGAAAACTCAGCGTATGATTATAACCAGTTCTAACAAAAACACTAACAGTCAATTCACTATCTACTCCACAAATGCTACTCCAATTGCTCCAGTGGCACAGGCTAAGCTATTGGGAATAACCATAGACTCCCACCTATTAAAAAGTACATGCCAAACTGGGGTCACTCTACCGTATCAAACCATTTCTTACCAACAACACAAGATCAGCCATTGCTCGCTCCCAACTTCTATCGACCCTACTCTATGCATCTCCCATTCTGACTAATCTCAACAAAACTGAACTAAATGGAAGCCTGCTATAACAGAATTGCCCGCTTTGCTGCAAATTGCTCATATAGAACTCATCACTGTACTGCTTTGAGATAGCTCCACTGGCTTGAACTGTCCAACCTCCTAACCTACAATCAGCTCTGCCTCTGCCATTCTATCTATTACCTCCCCAATAAGTGTCATGCCCTCAAAAACCTAGTACAACATCACTCAGCCAAAAGGCTTCTTAGATCATCAAGCAAACTACTACTAGAAGTCACGAACAGCTACAATAGCTTTGGAGATACACTATATAGTAGTTCAGTGGCTAAAAAATTGAACTCTGTCCCTACTAGCATTCAAAACACATAATCCAAAGCCTCCTTTAAAGACCTCATCAGGCAACATCTCAAGCAAAGTTGGCAGTGCCATGATTGCTCCCCAGGATAGTGAAAGTGGACAACATATACATACTAAATCTAGAGCACTTGATAATAGTTTTCAATCTTACTCACAGACACTGGCTAATCTACAATGTATGTACTGTACCTGTGTACTATGTATGTATTCTACCTATGCTCCAAATTTCAGCTGTACACCACAAATCTATTAATTACCTTTATTTTTAAAATTAATATTTTTTTGTTTGTTCTCTCCGCTGTAACTGTTTATGTGCCGCATACCACTGTAAAAACATGTCTCTTGTAATTTGTGTGTATACTGATCATGTCTAAATAACTAAATGTGTCTTTAATTTTTCTTTGTGGAGCTTTTCTCCCCGGGCTTCTGCTGAAAAAGGGCATTTTCGGCTCAGTCAGACACCCCCGGTTAACAAATGTAAAATAAATAAAAATAAAAAATTGATCAAGCTTGTCAGGCTACAGCACCATACCCTTCAGCCTTGTCAAGTAAAATGCATGACACAATTTGACAGTAATGATAAGTGTAGCAAGTGCTCAAACTTCACAAAGGAATCACAAAACACAGGTGAAGCAAATGCATTAACATTTATACTTTTAGTATACTACATATAATCACTGATAATTAGAATTTATGCTTCCAGTTTCTACTGGGAAGTTTGCCAAATCATCCATTTTATAGTACAAAATGGATTTAGAGCTAAAATAAGAAATGTAGGTAGATTAAATGTCTGTGGGGTAGAGGGGGAAACTTGCATGTTAAAAACAATCACCACTGCTTTTCCTGCCAGATTAAAAGTTGTTTAAATTAATTGAAAAACATTTTTCTGTGGAGTATTTGTGTTTATTTTAATTTTGGGGACGGATAAAGGGTTCTAACATGCTTTTTTCAGTGTTTTTCCTGTGACAAAGTGACTTTTTAAAGATTTTTAAGTTTTTAACTTCTTTCGCTGCTTGTTTTCCCCAGGAAAGAGGCATCATTTTCAACTTGATCATGGGACCATCTGTCAATCCCACAGTTGGTCTTTCTTTCAACCACAAAAAGAAAAAGTTAAACAAACAGCCTTTGTCACCACAGCAGGTTAGCAATTTGCCTCAGATGCAGGTGGGTGATCGTTCTGTGGCTGTTAGCTGTACCTCAGACCACTTATCTTTTACCATGGATCCCTCTAGTGTAGCACCTACAGCCGCTATAGACTGGGGGTAGCCATGTCCTCTGTGGCTCTTGGGGTCCCTTCAGTGTGCAAGGGAGATTTACTGTTCTCGGTCCTGAGAGAGGGAATAGGGAAGGCTTCTCTGTTTTGACAGAATGTTGTGTCCATCTCAGGGGAAGCTGCTGTTGCCATTAATAGCATTGTTGCCCATTTTTCTTGTCAAAAAGAAACAGAAAACTTAACATGTATGTACTCCTCCTCAAATTCCCTTAGACACTAGAAGTTTAATTTGTCTGACTCAGGGTTAAATTCAGGCTTTCAATCCTTCTAAAAAGTAGTTTTTAGGTAAAAGAAAGAGGTTACCTCCTCCAGAAGAGATTCAAGAGTCCGAAACTGGATAAGAAGACGAAGGGGCAGATACAGAGTTTTCCCCTCATATTTCTAATTGAGACTCAGAGGAGAGCTCAGTTTCTGATTCTCCCTGTTTAGGCTCCTTTTTTTCTGAAACTATTATCAGAATGTGCCAGTGTTTTCATCGGGAGAACAATGAGATTTCACAGTCACTCAGAAAATACAATGAGCTGTTAAAGAAGGAATTTCCAGAACCTTCCCCCATTCCTCCAGTTCTGAAAGCTTTGGAGGATGTGTTTGTTGCTGCCTGTAATTATCCTGATAGTCAGCCAGCTGTCCCTAAAAAGACAGATAGGATATATAAAGTTCCTCTTCTTTTAAGTTTTTATACCATCTTCCTAAACTTGACCCAGCAGCTACAGCTTTTGTTAATCTTACTGCTGCTAAACATTTAGGCAATTCTACTACTACTCTTTCTGATAAGATGGGAAGATTATTGATAAGTATGGGAAAACTGTCAGGCTCAAATGTCAAAGTTTGTTCTGACTAAATGTAAAAGTATGAGGAATATATTGTCTATTGTTTCTCTTGTGAGGAAAAATCTACCTTAAATAATTTAGTTACTTCTGTGTACAAGTAATTACTCAATGTTTACAGTGTGTGTATTACTCAATTGATAGTTCTTCCAGGAGATTTGCCTGGCTGCTTTGCCAGAACCTTCCAGATAATGTTGAAAGTGATATTTTAAATTATCCTGTTGCAGAGGTGATCAATAAAGTGTGATAAAAGGGATAAGTTGATACAGGGAATCTCTAAGAATTTTCAGCCCTGCTTTTCCAAATTTTCTAAGGGATTCTTTAACTCCTCATCCAAGTTTGGTAAAAAAAACAAAATACACAGTCTCGACAAAATGCAGGTAAACAGATGTTTAAGAAGTGTCGGGGGGGGGGGGGTTCTAAAAAGAATTCTGGAACCAACCAAAAGTCAGAATCTGTCTCAGTCAGAATGACTATTTAAGGGGCACTGCTCCCCCCACCCCCACCAAACATTCATAGGTTCGTAGGCAGGTACTATGCTATCGGCCCAAGGGCCTGTGTAAGTCTAGCCAACAAGGTTCCATGGCTTACGCCACCCAAGAAAGTTATTTTGCTGTGCCACTGTCGAGCAGAGACACAGAAGTGATCCCTGGAGTGTATTTCCCATCCACTCATCAAGATTTTTCTTGAAGAGTGCTAATAAAGAACTTTGCTTGACATAGATGGGTAGCTTGTTCCAGAGTATAGGAAGTCTCTGGGATAGGAATCTATCCCTCCAGCATGTCCTATTTATTGTGGTGACAAGGTTTAGGTCCCTAGAGCATGTAGTTCAGAGGGCTTGGGATTTCTTTAGGTGCAGCATGTCCAACAGCTCTGGGTTTGACATAGTTTTATATGTTAGGCAGAGATCACCTCAGAGTAGGCGATATGCTATGGAGTATATCTGGAGTTTTTTGAGGTGGTCAGTGTAGAGCATTTGTTTGAGGCCAGTAATCCTCTTTGTAAGGTACTTCTGTGGCCTTTCCAGCTGCTGCAGATATCTTGTGAGGTAAATTCCAAAAGGAGCATTGTATTTTATAATGGGTCTAATGAGTGTCGAGTAGAGGGGGACAATGACCTTTTTTTTCCTGGATAAGAACCCTTTTATGATAAGGTGCGCCACATAGAAGGGCTTCCTGACTACTGTGGTGATGTGGCTATCAAAGGAGAGACTACTGTCCACCTGGGTCCCAAGGTCTCTTATCACGCATTCGGTGTTAAGTAGATTGCTGCCTATGTGGTAGTTCATGGGTACAGAGTTTTTACCAAAGGGGATGACACTGCACTTTTTGGCATTGAACTTGAGACCATGGCTCTAACAGCAGGCATCTGTCTCAGTCAGGCCCTTCTGTAGGATGTCCACATCATTTGGGGACTTGATTATGGCTCCTAGTTTGCAGTCATCTGTGAACTTTGTTAACCAGAGACCCTCTGCGTTAACCTGTACTTCAGAGAAGTAGATACCAAACAGGAGAGGTCCCAGGACAGAACCCTGTGGTACTCCACTTGTCACTCCTTTGAGGTCAGATTTGGAATCTGCAACTTTTACAGTGTGGGTTCTGTCAGTGAGCCAGTTGGCAACCCATCTTGTGATGTAGGGATTTATACGTAGTTTAGTGAGTTTAGCTATAATTCCAGAATGGATAATGGTGTCAAAAGCCTTGGCGAGGTCAAGATATGCTGTGTGAACCACCTTACCCTCATCCACGGCTTTGATGACTGCCAAAAAGATGTCGATCAGGTTTAGGAGGCATGATCTGCCTTTCAAAAACCCAAACTGGTTGGGATCCATAGTTTGGAGGATACCAATGTCTTTATTTATGAGTTCCATGATGATACATTCCATGGCCTTGCAGACCAGGCATGTCATGCTAATAGTTCGATAGTTCCCGGGATCAGTGGTGGATCCCACATTGTAGAGTGGGATAACTGTTGATGTGTGCCATTCAGTGGGCACAAAGCCTGATGCGAGACTATTATTGAACATAAGGCTTAAGTGGGGAGCCAGTTCGTTCTGAAGTTCGTGTAAAACGCAGTCTGGTATGTTCTCTGGTCCCATGGATGCTGTGTTTTTGGCTTTAGAGAGTGCAGCTTTTACCTGCGTAGTTGTGATTACAGGGACTCTGCATTCTTCCTGTATAGATATGGGTCATTTAGGGGGTAAGAGGGGGGTAAAGTTAGCACTGAACCTATCTGCCAGGATGTTGACAATATCAGTTGGTTCTGTAATTTTTGTGCCTTTGTGTTGTAACTCAGAGCAGATCTAGGTGTTGCCATCTAGATTCTTGACATATCTATAGAATGCTTTATAGTTGTCCTTGGATTTAGTGGCAATTTTGTTTTCATATCTAGCTTTGGAGGATCTTATAAGGGATCTCAACTTCTTACTGAGGCTGACCAGAGAGTGCCTCCACTCATAGGATTTTACTCTCTGGAGGATAGCGTCTTGGTTCCATTTGGGATAGCACAATCCATGCACTTGTGTAAGTGCTTATAGAGTGAATTTGTGTAGGATTCAGCAGTTGTAACTGTATTGTCCATCTGCATGGATGTCATAAAGTTCACCACTTCTGTCTTAAGAAGCATGAAGTTGGCTTTGGAGAATTTTTTTACTGTGGTTTCCTTAATGGGGGTGGGGGCAGGATGTGGATATCAAGGGTGATAAGCTTATGGTCGGACCGGACCAACGAGGAGTTGACTTCAGGTGTGGAACACCGGTCACTCATGTTGGTAATGACTAGGTCTAGGATATTGTTGTCCCTGGTGGGGGTGTGGATAAGTTGATCTAGGTAATTGGAGTTTATGAATTCCAGAAAGCGTTGAGCTAAGGAGTTGGTACTAGGGTAGTTTTCCCAGTTATTGGTGGGGTAGTTGAAGTCGCCCATTATTAAGGTATTTGGTTGAGCCCTAATATTTTCCAGTACATCAAGAAAAGAGGAGTGGAAATCCTGGGGCATGGTGGGGGATTTGTAGCAAGCTACAATTTGGATTGCAGTTTTGCCCAGAGTTAGTTGCATTTGGATAACCTCGGATGCATTATGTTGAGCAGCTAGCCTGGTGGTGTGGAGATCCTTAATGAATATGGACACACCTCCACCTTTGGTGTTTCGGTCCAGATTACATGGCTGAAAAGTGTGCTATGAGTTATAGCCTGGTAGTGCAGGGGTGCTCTCTGGAGCCTTGAACCAGGTCTCAGTCACTGCACAGATATCAATGTTCTCCATTTTATGGAGTGCCTCGAGTGAGTGCATTTTGAGATTTAGACTTTTAGCATTGAGTAGCATTACCCTCAGTTTTTGCTTGCCTGTTCCTGTTATGGTGGTGAATTTGTTACTTGAACCCTGCCTAAAAAAGTCACTATAGGGGCAGCAAGAGCCTTAGCCAGTATCCGGAATCCCAGGGGCAACAGGTGTAGGCCATCTGTGGCAAAGCATCATGGTCTGTCGACCATGTCATCCCAAGCAGACAGATATTGGATCCCCTTAGAATGACACCAGAAGCTTAGCCAATTGTTGAGGTCAATCATTTTGTCCTTGTACTGCGGTATCATTCTAGGCAATGGCAGAATGCTACTCAGAGCTAGGGTCATACCTGCCTAGGCTACAAGATCGGAGAGCTCTTCCATGTCTCTTTTCATGTAGTCCAGTGAGGTACGTCTCAGGTCATTCACACCAACATGGACAATGACAGAGTCATATTTGTACTTGTGGAGTGACCTGAGTGCATGGGTTATGTGGCAAATCCTTGCACCCGACAGGCAGCTGACAGTAACCTTCTCCTTGTTTAGCCTGGTGAGTGGGACATCAGTGTGTCTGACCATAGAGTCACCTATGACTAGTGTGTTGGGTACGTTGTTTTGCCTTATTGGATGTGGTTGAGTAGCACACTGAGTCTGTGGGCTATGTGTCATTTGGATTGTGTTGGGGGATGGAGGCTGCTTGCGTTTCTGCTTTGGAGGTCTCTGTTGCTTAGACAGATTATTATTAAGAGCCTCCGTGAATGTTTTTCTGTTACTATGTGTGGATTTTGGTGGTGTAGATTTAGTAAGACTATGTGATGAGTGTGGTGTGGTGCAAATGTTTACCTTCTCCTCATGACTGTCAAATTCAGTCTTGGTTGGAGAGAGCTTTACCTCCAGTTTGGCTTGATAAGTGCATCTCTCACAGGTTGTAGTGTTGGGTGGTAGGAGGAGAGGGTTGTCTGTGTACATGAGGCAATTTCTACATTGCCTCAAGACGCCCAAATTCATCAGATAGACAAGAGAGAACACTGGGAGCTGACCCTTGGACATGCCTGAATAAAAAACTATTTTCCTCTAGATAAGTGAGGAAAGTAAGTACAAAAACTGTTTTCCTCTAAGTAATGAGGAAGGTTGAGTGTTGTAGTAATTAGTAGCTTATTTAGTGCTTACAAGTTCTGAACAAGTGCTGAGCATGCATAAACAAATTTAAGTGCTAAAACTAAGAATCTGTATCTGCACTAGATGAGTTACAGGACAGAAACAAGTGCAAATGCAGGCTTTCAAATCAGAAAGTTGAGAGAGATGAGAGATTGCCCAAAAGGCCAATAACTACAATTTCTGGGCCAGAACCACTCCTCATGGGGTAGACAGCTTACCTAGTGCTTACCACTCCCACTGATAAGCTAGAAGGCTTCCCTCCAACATAGAAAGGCTTGGGGGCTCCAGAAGTCCTGGATACAGCAAATCTGAATCTGGAACACTAGTTACAGGAAAGGTAGGAAACAGGCTTACAGTTGTTTTTTTTTTTTTTTTTTTTTTTTTTTATTACAGAAAAGTAGCACAAACAGTAGTAAAAACTATTCACATGCAGTGCAAGTTAGCACACTTGAGTATGTAGCAATATCGGACCAAACACAGTTCAAAAAATGCAATTAAATTAAAAAGGACTAAAAGCAAGTGCAGAAAGAGTTTATTAGGTAGAATGTGGTAAAGAGATGGGACTGGAGGAGTGTCCCAGATCAAATCTACAGTGGGGCGGGCAACTACAAAAGCCACCAAATTTAAACTACAAACCAAAAATAGGGAGGGTGGATGGGACAAAACAGTTTCAACAGAGATCTAAGCAACAACTAACAGTACAAACTTTAAAACCAAAAAAAAATGATAGCTCCATTTCCCTTCCAGAAAGTCTAGCAAAGCTAAACTTCTAACTCTGTGATACCTTAACCCTCTTGCATCAGAGGCCTCATGGGATATATGCAAATCACTCTTTAAGGATATCAGGTGTTTCAGCTAAATGGTAATTCTGAATGTCCATGACTTTTTTTTTACTTTCATTTTAAGTCTATTGATGGGCAATTTCAGGCCATTAAAACCAAACCATCTAGCTGTGGACATGCATGTTTCTGCCTTCTTATGACATCATCAGTAACGCATAAGAAGAATGTCTGATCTTTGGAAACAAAGGGATGTCATACCCAGCTGATATCCATAAACATTAGGGCATCTACAAAATATCCCAACTAACAAACTAAAACAAAGAGTAAAAAGGTCACACAGACAACCAACTGGTTAAAAAACACAAAAAGAAAAATCTAGCAAAGCTAGACTTCTAACTGTGTGATACCTTAAACCTCTTTCATCAGATGCCTCATGGAAAATATGCAAATCATTCTTCCAAAGGTCAAACATTCCACTTATGCTGTGCTGATGATATCATAAGAAGGCAGAAACATGCATGTCCACAGCTAGAGGGTTTGGCTTTAATGGCCTGAAATTGTCCATAAATAGACTTAAAATGAAAGTAAAAGAAAAAGTCATGGACATTCAGAATTGCCATTTAGCTGAAACACCTGATATCCTTAAATAGTGATTTTCATATATCCCATGAGGCCTCTGATGCAAGAGGTTTCAGTTATCACACAGTTAGAAGTCTAGCTTTGCTATATTTTTCTTTTTGTGTTTTTTAACCAGTTGGTTATCTGTGTGACCTTTTTACTCTTTATTCCAGAAAGTCTGGATCTCCACTTTCTCTTTGGTAACACATAGTTTCAGACAAGTAGGTTCTGAAGAGCACTCATCATGGTTACTTATGGCAGTTGGAGGAAATCCCTTCTTTCCTTGGTGTAATTCTTTAATGCCCAGACCAGACTACTGCCCTTCATCTCATGTTATGCCAGAGTAAGACAGAACCAATTCATCCATCGCAGGTGAGGAAAGGTTTTCATTCAAGGATGTTTTTAGTGCCAAAGAAAGAAAATACTTGGAAACCAGTTCTGGATCTTTCTTTCCTAAATCTGTTTATGATAGTACCCAAATTAAAAATGATGTCAGAACATGCAACCTATTCTTCCTCATTCAGCTTTCCTGGCAACATTAGATTTAAAAAATGTTTATCAGTACATTGCTATTCAACCAGACTGCAGGTGTTTCTTAACGTTTTGTATAGGGATCATATTATCAGTTTACTGCCTTACCCCTTGGACCATCCACTGCACCAAGATTGTTCAAAATGTAACACTCCTGGAAAAAACGATGTTCAAACGATGTTCAACTGCCCAAGATGTAAAATACAGGTTTAAATACACCATTAAATATCAAACTAAATTAATTAATTACTCTCAATTAAATAGAGAAACAAAACAAAACAACCTGCGCATATAACTGGGTTAACCCTTTGCTTACCCTAAATATGCTCAATGCAGACAATGTCAAATACATCAAATAAAAATTAATGTGCATTGATGAATGTAATGTATAAAATATAAATTATGAATAGTGAACCTTATAATTGATCATACAATGTGTTCCTATACTAAAGATTACTAAATAAATATCGTATTACGAAAACCTATTATGGATATATACATTAGATACAACTATTATTACTTAATATATTTATGACAAATAAATAAATAAACAGTGTGATAAAGCAACAATTGTAACACATGTTCCTGAATTAGTGAATGTGAAAGAAATGTTTAAAATCAAAAATAAAAATAAAATAAAATAAAATAAACATATTGTGTGAGATGGAACAAAAACATGATGTTGCCATCAAAATTTTAACAACCTTTTATGTGTTTAAGCCTGAGCCAGGGCTTGATAGAAATATATTCATTCAACCCTGGATAACTACATGCATCAAGCCTAAGTTGCCATATAAACTCGCTCATATCTAGATGGTACTGAGTAATTCTTCCCTGTTGATCAGGTGTCACTTGCTGTATAACACAAAATTTGAAATTATGAGTACTATTAACTATAACATGTCTAGCCAGAGCATTAGTGGATTTTTTATGTTGTATGTCCAAAATGTGTTCTTTAATCCTGTCCCTAAACCTTCTACAGGTCTTCCCAACATAAAATGCCCTGCAATCTTGACATTTAGCTAAATATATCAAGTTTTTTGTATAACAGTCATAGTGACCCCTAATTGTAACAACACAATTGTTTACTATAACTTTTTGTCCTGTTAATAAAATATATTTACATGTGGTACACCTACCACATTTGTAATTATCCCTAGTCTTGTTACATACCACGTTACACTCAGCTGAGCTTTTTTCAAAAATATCCTTCAATGACATATCCTTTTCGAAAACGAATTTAGGCTTTTGTAAGAATAGTGGGTGTACTTCTTTACTCTTGTGGAATACTTCCCAATATTTCATAACAGTTTCTACTATGAATTCTGCATCCCCATTATACTTAAGAATATACATTATCGTATTGCTACCATATGTATTATGTTCAATACTACTTTTGGAATATCCAAATTGGCCAATATCTGATAGCATTATTGGTACCAACACATTGTTTATTCTTTTTTGCTGAATTTCTTTCCTTAAGTCTTCACATAGTTGCTTCGGATATCCTCTATTAAGAAACATTCCTATAATGAAGTCTAATTCTTTTTTGAAATCCAAATTATCACTGACCATGCATGCCGCCCTAACCATCTGCCCCTTCACTATGGCCTTTTTCTGATGGCTAGGGTGCCAGCTGTCAAAATGAAGATACGAGTTCGAAAAAGTAGATTTTCTGTAGATTGTTGATCTCATCTTACCTTCCTTTTTATCAAAAATTAACCTTACATCAAGATAGTCTATTTTGTCAGCACTAATTTCATGTGTGAACTTTAAAAACCAAGCCGTGTTGTTGATATATTAGATAAAATTATCCAACAGCGGTTTATCACCCGTCCAGATGATAAAAATATCATCCAGAAAACGTAAATAAATTTTGATATATGGACTAAATTCACTTTTATGTACATGTTCTTTTTCCCAATAAGCCATGATATAATTTGCGTAAATGGGGGCACAAGCTGCCCCCATAGCTACGCCAGTTTGTTGTTTAAAATAATGACCATCAAAGTATAGGAAATTATTATTCAATACAATGTCCATGAGCCAAACATAGGTGTTAACCTTATCTTGTTCAGAAATCCCCGTGACATATAATTGTTCTGCTAACCAATCTAAGCCTATGTCGTGGGGTATCACACTGAATAAATTGCAGACATCAATAGTGACGAAGTAAAAATCATTAGATACCTCCAAATGTTTAATCATTTCTAAGAAATGCCAAGAGTCTTATATGGCATTTTTCCAATACCTTTCTTTAAATGATGATCTAGAAATTGACTGATAAAACTGACTTTACTTCGCTTACCATCAGCTATTGGTCTGAATTTAACATTGTTAAGCCCTTTGTGAATTTTGGGTATTCTGAATATACCACTTACTACAGGATGTTCATTAATCATAAATTTATATTCGTCTTCCGTAATCTCTCCTTGAAAAACCATATCATCCAAGGCCAAGTCAATCTTATTGTAAGCTATATTGATTTCATTGATGCTGACTTCATTATAATTATCATCAAACAGCATTGACATCATGATGCTGTTGTAGTCTGTTTTATTAGCTACTACCACTCCGTTGCCCTTGTCCGGTTTCATATGCGTATACAATCCATGTTACTTAATACTGTCAATATATGATATTCTTCTTTTGTCATATTAAATCTATGTTCATTTTGTCTGTTCCTAAAATATTCCCGAAACTCCTGCTCACAAATGTTTTCAAAAGTTGCCACTACTTGATTCATTATTGGATTAAATAGACTAGGCTTAGTTAGTGTTTTAACACCACTACTATTACTCATACCTCTGTCATACTCAAAAATCAATTTCAAATTCATCTTACGAGTAAAAAGTTTTAATTCTATCAAACAATCAACAATGTTTCCCCTTCTACATGGCACAAAGTTGAATCCCTTGGAAAACAAATCTGCATGTTTCACATCAATATCAATGCTTGAATAATTATACACCTTAAAATCCTGCCTTGTGTTGTGTATTACCCTAGGTTTACTTAAAACTCCCTCACACTGTACTGAAATAACTGAGGTACTTTGTTCATGTGTTAATACATCATAAAAATTCACAAAAGATTCAGAATTAGATAGAAAACACTGATTAATATCCACTAACACTTCATTTTGTGTTTTAGACTGATCAGCAACATAAATAGTCTCGCCTAGAATATTGCCAGGAATATTACAAACACCATTATCATCAGCCAGTGTATATTTTATATATTTTATTAACAGGACAAAAAGTTATAGTAAACAATTGTGTTGTTACAATTAGGGGTCACTATGACTGTTATACAAAAAACTTGATATATTTAGCTAAATGTCAAGATTGCAGGGCATTTTATGTTGGGAAGACCTGTAGAAGGTTTAGGGACAGGATTAAAGAACACATTTTGGACATACAACATAAAAAATCCACTAATGCTCTGGCTAGACATGTTATAGTTAATAGTACTCATAATTTCAAATTTTGTGTTATACAGCAAGTGACACCTGATCAACAGGGGAGAATTACTCAGTACCATCTAGATATGAGCGAGTTTATATGGCAACTTAGGCTTGATGCATGTAGTTATCCAGGGTTGAATGAATATATTTCTATCAAGCCCTGGCTCAGGCTTAAACACATAAAAGGTTGTTAAAATTTTGATGGCAACATCATGTTTTTGTTCCATCTCACACAATATGTTTATTTTATTTTATTTTTATTTTTGATTTTAAACATTTCTTTCACATTCACTAATTCAGGAGCATGTGTTACAATTGTTGCTTGATCACACTGTTTATTTATTTATTTGTCATAAATATATTAAGTAATAATAGTTGTATCTAATGTATATATCCATAATAGGTTTTCGTAATACAATATTTATTTAGTAATCTTTAGTATAGGAACACATTGTATGATCAATTATAAGGTTCACTATTCATAATTTATATTTTATACATTACATTCATCAATGCACATTAATTTTTATTTGATGTATTTGACATTGTCTGCATTGAGCATATTTAGGGTAAGCAAAGGGTTAACCCAGTTATATGCTCTGAGCAGGTTGTTTTGTTTTGTTTCTTTATTTAATTGAGAGTAATTAATGTATTTAGTTTGATATTTAATGGTGGTAACTTGTTCACCAATCTGATGAAGTCATTATTCCTTGAGACGAAACCTGGGTCATTGGTGGATAGGTACTACTGGTCTACGTGCTGTGGCTGCTTTTATTGTGTTTGTTGGACAATAAACCTGTATTTTACATCTTGGGCAGTTGGACATCATTTTTTCCAGGAGTGTTCCAGTCTGGTTTTCACATTGTCTTGGTTCCTGTTTGTTTTTCCATTGTTCAAAATGTGTCTAGCTCCAGCTTTTTCCATATTTTTATGACTTGCTTATCTTCGTAGAGTCTTTTTCAACATGTCAGAAAGCTCTCACTTGGGTGAGAGATCTGTTACACTAGCTGGGATTCAAAGAGAGCATTTGAAAGTATTTTTTGACTTCTTCAAGCAGAATTGTATTCCTGGGTGTTAGCTAGATACCTCAGTTCAACGCGATTTTCTTCCAAAGGAAAATAAAATAGACATATATCTAGATATATTTCTAAAATGTTCCACTCAGACTTTGGTCACTGTTAGGGAATACCACAGGATTTTGGTTCTCAAAACATCTATGATTCTCATGATATGCCTAACAAGACTCCATATGAGAAAGATACAATGTTATCTGAAATCTCTTTGGTCCCAGCACCAACAACCTTTGTCTTTTCAAATCTCAGTTTTGTGGTTTATCAGAAGAAAAATCACATGGCGTATATCCTTAAATCTTTGTCCCCCTTTCTTTTTTTGGATGCGAAACAATCAATCACCACAAATACCTCTGGCTTTGTTTGAGTAGCAGTTCCAGGAGGATAAAAGTGCATGTCACACACCAAAGACAGACAATCTCATAAAAATAAAAGAGATCCTTGTCCTAATCAAGGCACTCAACTTTCTGAATCATCTTTTGTCCCAAGGACCTCTTCAAGTTGTTACAGACAATACCTCAGTCATGTGGTACATCAAAATACAATGGGGAACCAAGTCATACCCCCTTCACAGACTAGCCATGATTGCTTGTGATATAGCTTCGCAGCACAATCTCACTCAACAGCCATTGCACATTCCATCAGTCAAAACTGTGTGGCAGACAAGATGAACAGAAAAAGGAAAGACCCTCACAAATGAAAACTAGATAATGGGATCCTTCTAAGATTGTATCCATCTGTCGGGAGTTCCTTAAATAGACCTCTTTGCTTCTTCTCCAAACAATAAGTTGGAAATATTCTGCTCCAGGACTCTACTCAAGAAGGCCTAGAAGTTAAATGTCTTTTCTTTTCCTTGGACAGGAAAGTTCCTGTATGTTTTTTACCCTTTCCACTGATATACAATGTATTTCTGAAGATTCAGATGGAATCCTCTAAGATCATTATGCTGACTCCCTTCTGGCCCAGGCAACTGTGGTTCGCCTTTCTTTTGGAAATGGCCATGGGCAACTATCACACGTTTCTGCACAGATTGGATCTGCTCAGACAAGAACACAGATATTTGATACACCCAACCCCAATCAACTTCAATTGACTGCCTGGATGATAGGGTCTTAATTCACTTTAGGCACCTGTTAACCGAGGCATATAGCAGGCACCTATGAAAGCAAGAAGGCCTGCTACTAGAAAATCATATATTAGCAAAGGTTTCCTAGTTGATGCCATCGATACAATCACTCCCCCATCCAGGGCTAGTTGTTCTCTGATTTTACAATATTTGTATGAGTTACTATCCTATGGCCTTTCTTACTTATCTGTCAGGGTTCATTTATCGGCTATCTCAGCATGCATTCCCCTGGATCCTCATCTTTAAATGCAGTCTTGTGTCGAAGTGCTTTTTATTAGATATGCAATGGAAGAACTTTTAATTATCTGCATTTGCCACCAGATTATTAATGATGGCATCATTTTACTTATTTGGCCATAAAAGAACAGCAGAGCTATTTATATATCTTTATAATATAGACCAGGAACTATCTTATTTAGCTGTATAGCATATTCTATGTAATTTAAATTAAATTTTACAAAATTCTGGATTAAACTGGAAGGTCAGTCATCTTGTTTCCCTTCAGTAGCCAGCCTCAGAGTAATTGGTATCCTCAGACAGTAGTGTAGATAGGGTGGGGTGAAAGGTGCAACTAGCCTGGGGGTAAAGTATGGGGGTATGTGATCAGCAGATCCTATCTTTTTTTCAATGAGACAGGGTTTCTTTGAGAGCTAATCTTCTTTCATGCTTAAAGTGGGATCTGAGTTTTCTTTACGCCATGCTAAACATCTCAATAGTTTTTTTCCTGAACCTAAAAATGAGGGAGAAAGGATACCCCATACCTTGGATGTCCACAGACCACTCAGGTACTGAGTTCCTAACAGAACTAAATCTTTCAGATTTTCAGACAAATTGTTCATTTCTTGAGAAGGTAAGAAGATAACACAACCTGTATCAAAACAAACTATTTCGAAATGGTTGTCTGAAGCTATTACCTTTTGTTATACCCACCACAACAAAGCTATTCCAGGCAGAGACAAGACCCACTCTACTAGGGGCTTGGATTCATCTATGGCTTTTTGGAAAGGGATGGATTCTTGAAGTATCCTAGAAGCTGCTACTTGGTCCCCTGGACATACTTTTACAAAGTACTACAAGTATGATTTCTTCTCTAGGTCCATATCAAGCTTTGCTAGGACCATTCTCCAGGGGTTCTTAGACTCTTCTCCTTCCACCTCCCAAATCTAGTTAACTAAGGCCATCTTCCCATATAGGTAAGGCTACTGCAGCAGTGATCAATATGAATAACACAGTATAGTTATTTATTTATTTATTTATTTGCAGTTTGGTTACCGGGGAAGTCCACTGGGCCAGCGGTGTGCCCATTTTCAGTGGAGGCCCGGGGAGAAAAACTCCAATAAGCAATATGGTTACAAGGTTACATAATGCAATGGTAAGTACATACATAAATGGATACAAAGGTTACATAATACAGTGGAAAATACATATATGCAATCAGGTATAGGGGATACATTGGCATTGCAATACAATTTTGACATACGTAGCACAGTTTGTAGGTATTTACATTCAGGACAGTAGGTTTAGATTGACTGGACAATAAGTATATATGACTTAATTGATATTTACAATATATACAATACTTGGAGTCAAGAGAGAGAGGATGCTTAGTCTGAGTATGTTAGCTTGGGTTTAATTAGAATAATAGAAAGAGGTAATAGTGCAGAGAAAAGCAGGAGAATGAAGAGCTCAAAGGGGAAATTCTTAAGATAGTTATGTAGGATGAAAGCAGGAGCATTTATGTTTAGTGGATAGGTAAGAGAAAAGTAGGGTTTTGAAGGAATCCAAGTTAGGAGTAGTCCTGAGTGAAGGAGGGAGAGAGTTCCATTTTTTGCCAACAGTGAAAGAGAGAAGGTGTTGGCCTGCAGGGCGTTTGGGTTTATGGACAGAGATTAAATTTTGGTGTTCAGATCTCAAAGATCTGGTTGGGATGTAAGGGGGAAGGATGTTTGTCAAGGCTGGGCATTTATCTGGATAGAATATTAATTTGTGGGCAGTGGTTAGTTGGAAATAGTCTAGGAGGTTTGGGAGTTCCAGCCAGTTCAGAGATTGTAGGGTTAAGCAGTGGTGAGTAGAGGTTTTGGATTTAGTTGTGAATTTGGAGATTTTATTATAGCAAGTTTCAAGTTTAGAGGTGTTGGAAGAAGATATGTTAGTTAGTAGAGGGGCTCCATATAATAGAGAGGGTAGGAGGTAGGTATTAGCAATAGTTTGCCTTGCGGAGTTGGAGAGAAAGCGGTTATTTCTATAGAGCATGCCTAGCTTTTTATGGGTTTTCTTGATGTTTTGTTGGATGTGGATATCAAATTTAAGGTGTTCGTCTATGGTAATGCCGAGGAGTTTTGCAGAAGGAACCACTTCTATGGCAGAGTTGCTTTGGTTAAGGACTTTGAAAGCATTCTTGTCGAAGGAGAATTTTCTGGAGGGAGGAAACAGAAGAATTTTAGATTTGTTAGAGTTGAGTAAGAGATGGTTTTGGTGCATCCAGTTTTCGGTAGTGGAAAAAGCTGTTTGAGTTTTAGTCAATAGTTCAGGAAGGTTGGAGGCGGCACAGACTAAGGTAGAGTCATCTGCATATTGGATAACTGTTGTATCAGGGATGATTGAGTGAAGGTTGTTAATGAAAATGTTGAAAAGCATGGGTCCGAGGATGGACCCCTGGGAAACACCGGTGGGTGTTGGCAAGAAAGAGGAGGTAGAGTTCTTCCATCTGACAGCTTGAGATCTGTCAGATAGGTAGCTGGAGAATCAGGAAAGGGTATCAGGGGAGAGAAGAAGGTTGGAGAGATGAAAGAGAAGGTGCTTGTGGGAGATGATATCAAAGGCTTTGGAAAGGTCTAGCAGTACTGTGGATACTAGAAATCCAGAATCGCGTGCTCAATTTACTGTGTCTAAGAAGGATAGTAAGGCAGTAGTGGTGCTGTGGCCAGGGCGAAAGCCATGCTGGGTGGGAGTTAAGAGGAGATTCTGAGTTAAAATAGGCATAAGTTGGTGATGGACACATTTTTCAAGTATTTTTGATAATGGTGAGAGTAAGGCAATTGGGCGGAAATTAGAGATATTGTAGTTTTTGCCTCCTTTGTGTAGAGGTAGAATGAAGGCAGATCGCCAAAGTTTGGGTACATAAGACTCTTTTAAAGATCTGTTAATTAGGATGCTGATAGGGAGAACAATACCATCTGCAGCAGTTTTGAGGAAGGAGGAGGAGGGTAAGTTGCCTGGGGCATTTGAGCAAGGCTTTAGTTTTGATAGGAGTCTTTTTATGAAAGTAGTTGGTACAGGTTTGAGTTGGAAATTAAGCGTACAGTTACTAGGGGTGCTGGGAGTAGAGGAGAGAGAGTTGGATGGATTATTGTTGGGAAAAGATGTGGTTAGATTAGCAATGGATTCTGTAAAGAATGTGTTGAAGTGAGAGCTTAGTTCTGAGTTGGTTAAGCTAGGGTCAGGGCATGGATTATTCCTAGATCCTGGGTGGAGTAGGGAATTAATAGATTTCCAGAATTGTTTAGGATTCTTGTTATTATTGGACTGAAGTTTATTGTAGTAATTTTTTTTTGTCTGAGGTGATTAGTTTCTTTACTTGGTTGCGGAGTTGGGTGTATTGAAGCAAGGTAGAAAGCATCTTATTTTTTTGGTAGAGCTTCCAGGATTTGTCCCTGGAGTGCATGATTTGTTTAGTTTCTTTGGATAGCCAAGGAGCAGAATTAGTCTTGATTCATTTGTTTCTTGGTGGGGCTTGGGAGTTGAGGGTTTTTAGGAAGATAGAGTTAAAATATTCTACAGCATTGTCAAGGGGAAGAGTATAAAGGATTTGCCAGTTTATATATTTAAAAGTGTTTGAGAAATTTGAGGGGTTGAAGTTGCTGAGATTGCGAGTGTGGATATAGTGGTGTTGGTGTTTAGTATTGTTGGTTGAGCGATGTATGAAAGCAGGGAGATGGTCACTGAATGTGTCTGGGATAGTACCAGAGAGAGTTATTTTATTTGGATGGGAGTCTAGGACCCAGTCGATGATTGATCCTGGGGGGTGGTGTTTGTTAGGGCGAGTGATTGTCTGTATTACTTGGGAGAAATTGTAGAGGTTAATGAATAAGGAGGGAGAAGGTGACTTGATTTTATTCCAATCAATATTAACATCGCCTAGAATGTAGGTTTCGAAATTTGTTTTAGTAGAGGCCCAGTGAAGAATATTTTCAAGGGTAGAGATGTTGTCACCTGGGGAAATATATAGTGAGATAATGCAGATATTTTTATGTTTATTTAATTGTAGGAGACAAGCAGTTAGTTCAGTATTTTTGAATTTTGGAATTGGAGTTTGTAGAGGAATGAGAGAGAGAAGGTTGGAGTAGATTAGAGCAGAGCCTCCACCTTTTCTATTTAAACGGTCACTTCTATGGATTTGGAATCCAGGTGGTAGGATTTTGGAGTCAGCAATATGGGGTTTTAGCCAGGTTTCTGAAATGGCTAGGATGTCAGGTTGGTTGTGGGAAATCAAAGCTTGTATTTGGTGTATTTTGTTATTAAGGCTTTGGGCATTTATGGTGAAGAACTTAAGGGTGTTAGGACAGGAGGTAGAAGAAGAAGAGGGAGGGGGGAGTGGATGCGTGAAATGGATGAAGTGGGGAAGGGGAGGAGTTTGTTGTGAGGCAAGGGCCAGGGTTAGGATGAATGTCTCCAGATAAGGCTAGGTCATTAATGGGAATAACTTTTAGCTTTTTTTGGGTTTATTGAGAAGGAAGCTGTTTATGGCTAGTAGTGATTGAAGAGTGAAGGTATTTGTTGTGGTGGAGAGGAGTTTGGGGAGGAATAGGTGTAATAGGCTAGGAGAAATAAGAGAGGGTGTTATTGTATGGAAGTGGGATGCTAGGAATGGTTTTGGGTGAGTGCATGGGATGGTTTGAGAAGGAGGTAGGCATGGGGGTGTTTTGGAAGAGTAAGAAGTAGCAGAATAAAGAGGAATTAGTAGCACAAGAAGGGAGCATGAGACAAGGATAGTATAAATGGTATGGGAAGACATACTAGGAGAATGTGAGGAAAAAAAAGAAGGGAGAGATGTATGAGGAAGTTTACAGGTTAATAGAGGAGAAGAGGTAGAGGAAGTAGAGGGGGAAGTAAGTCTTTACAGGGAGAGAGAGAGAGACTGAGTAAGGAGGATAAGGTGGGTTAAGGGGTATAGGGAGGAGTAGGAAAGGGAGGGGTGATAAGGAGAGGAAAGTGATTAGTTAATTGGTTTGGGTGGGAGGGGTTAGTCAGGAATAAATGTAGAGGTGCTGGGGGCGGGTGAGAATTGGGGGGCAGGGTAGGGGAGTGGAGTGAGCCCGTAGGGTGAACGAAGTGGGAAGAGCCAAAGGACGGAGAAAAGAAAGGGAGGAAAACAATCAATGGAGTGAGAGCCAGAAGGTGAGTTTGCACAGTTATGTTAAGTAAAAAGACTGGCAACAAGTTAGAGTTATGGTTAGAAATGAAAGAGAAATAGCAGTAGAAGAAGGTCAGAGGCTAAGTGGGATAGGGATGGGTAATGGAAGTGTGGAGAAGTGGAATGGATAATCCAAGGAGAATAGTGAAACTGAGATGAGTATGAGTTATGTAAGAAGTAAATGGGGGAGATAGGATTGGAGTAGGAAAGAAACTAGAGACAGCAGAATGGTGGGAGAGCGCCGCCTAGTGGGCAGTCAGATTAATACAGCAGAGACCCCTATAGGGGAAAAATCCTGTTAGGTGAGAAGAGGAGAGAGCATATGTACAGCAAGAGTGGGGGTAAAGAAATATAGAGGGGGAGTAAGGTTATTGTAAAGGCCTGGAAGAGGCAAAAATATGTAAAATAAAGAGAGTAGGATAATTCAGTGGGCAAGAAGAGGGAGAGCTTTGGCTGCTCACTGACCTGGCAGGGAAGCGTACAGCGACCTGCAAGAAAGTATGTACTACCTTCAAACGGGCAGAAATAGATATAGCACTACACATACTTTCACTGACAATGCCTTGCAGGGAGCTGGATGGGTTTTAGTTTTACAGATAAAATGTCCTTGTTTGAGGGTTCCTTAGTTTGGACTTCCAAAAGGGAATGTTCGGGAGATTAGAGCAGGAGAAACAGGAACACAGGTTTCACTGGCAATGCCTTGCAGGGAGCTGGATGAGTTTTAGTTTTACAGATAAAATGTCCTTGTTTGAGGGTTCCTTAGTTTGGACTTACAAAAGGGAACGTTCGGGAGATTAGAGCAGGAGAAACAGGAACACAGGAGTAGGTAGGTGCGAACACCGGAGCCAGGGATGCGTAGCAGCCAGGGGCAGGAGTTATGCAAGTAAAATTACCAAAAACAGTATATCTTTATATGATCACTGCTGCTGTAGCCTCCTCCTCCCTCCATCCCTGATATTTTCTGATATGTTGTTTATGCCAGGGTATCAACGCATATTTTTTGTTATTCTTAGCATTATCCTTTCATGGCTCACCTGCATCTCTCTGTTGACATGAAAGCTATGAATGGTTTGGCACCCAAACCTGCCTTTTTTAAAGGCAATATAATCAACAGTAGGCTAGGTCAGTGGGTATAAACTCATATGATGATCTAACTAGAATGACTATACAGTACCTCATGTTTTGAATCAGGTTGGCTACAGTGTATGCTTTCCAGATTTAGTATTTATGCAATGAATGAACTTTTGTCTGTGTTTGCCACCAGATTTTTAATGATGCTATCATTTTAATTACTTAACCATATAAGAACAGCATATTTACTTATATCCCTACATAATATAGCCCATGCTCTTCCTTGTTTAGCTGCATATTGTATTCTATGTAATTTTAATTACATTTTCCAAATTTCTGTACTAAAATAGAAGGACGTCCTGCTTGTTTCCCTTCTGCAGCAAGCCTCATAAGAGTTGGTATTGCCCTGGACATAAACTGTAGGGACAGCATGATCAGCCATATCCTGATCTCTTTTAACACAATACCAGCTTTTAAAATCAGTATTACATTTTCACATTTACACAGTTTACTGCAATTTAAAAGTGAAAAAAATGTATATACTATTTTTAACTAAAACCTGAGTGCTATAGCACTCTGTGTAGTCAGGGTATAAACTGTAGCAACTCTTTGCTACATTTGAAACAAGTAGTTTGCTACAGTTTGCAAAGAAGAATTTTTTTCAGCTAAAATAAGAGCACTGTAGCACTTGGTGTAGGCAGGATATAAACTGTGATAACAGTTTGCTACCGCTTAAAATAAGAATTTTTTAATTTTAATATTAATGAAATATGTTGAAGGAAGGTTGCGGGCAAGGCACACAAATGTGACTTGAATGGCTTTGGGAGGAGCCTGGGATGCATGTCATGCATTTGGCCCCTTGGTTTAGTGGGCCAGTAGAAGAAATTTTTTTTTTTTTTTTTTGCTCATCAGTAGAAGAACTTAGGGGATAAATCAACTTATTAGAGTGGTGCTTTTTCTTTTTTTCTGCTTTTCTGTTCACTTGAAGAGCTGAGGTGCTGATCGAACCAACTATGCTTCTGTCCTCAGGCAATGTAATAACTGCCTTACAGTCATGGATAATAATCTAGTTTGAAATACTAATAATTCTGTTTGAGATACATGCAAATTTTACTTAAATATGTATGCCTGATACAAAAAAAAAAAAAAAGTGTGACCAACATAGACTTCCATTGTATTCTACACCATGGCAGTTTAAAATGTCTTAGGTTCATAGGTTCATAGGTTCATACTAGGCTATCTGTCCTGGGGCAATTATAAGCCTAGCCCGATTCTGTATGGCTTATGCCACCCCTTGATTTGAGTATACTGTGCCCTTTTTAAGGTTTAGTTTACTGTGCCTCTGTCTAATAGTGACACAGGAGTAATCCCTGGGACAAACCTATGATCCCCCATCCACCTATCGAGATTCTTCTTGAAGAGATTCAGTGAGGTGCTCTGCCTCACATGAACTGGAATTCTATTCCAGAGCGAAGGGAACCTCTGGGTTATGAACCTGTCCCTCCAGCAAGTTCTATTTATTTCTGTGCTGAGGTTCAAGTCCCTCAAGCATGTGGCTCTAAGGGATTTAGATTTACTGAGGTGGAGCATGTCCATTAATTCTGGATTTGACATAGCTTTGTATGTCAGGCATAGATCGCCTCAAGTAGGCGGTATGCAACTGAGTAGAGCTGGAGTTTTTAACCGAGCAGCATATGGCATCTGTTTGAGACCCTTGATCCTCTTGGTGAGATACTTTTGGGGTCTTTCTAATTGCTGCAGGTGTCGGGTAAGATACATCCCAAAAGGGCATTGTATTCTATGATGGGCCTGATGAGGGATGAATAAAGGGCACGATTACCTCTCTTGATCTAGATGTGAAACCCTTTGTGATGAGGTGGGCTATGTAGAAGGTCTTTCTAACCACTTTGGCAATGTGGTTTTCAAAGGAGAGATTGCTATCAACTTGGGTCCCCAGGTCCCTAATAACTTTCTCTGTACTTAATGGGTTTCCGCCTATGTGGTAATTTGTGGGCACATTGTTTTTGCCAAAGGATATGACTATACATTTTTTGGCATTTAGCTTTAAACCATGGTGCTGGCACCAGTTATCTGTCTCTGTGAGACCTTTTTGAAGGATGTTTGTGTCAGCTGGAGAGTTGTTTATGGTGCCCAGTTTGCAGTCGTCTGTGAACTTGGTGAGCCATAGTCCTCCCACGTTTGCCTGTACCTCGGAAAAGTATATACCGAACAAGAGTGGTCCCAGGACAGAACCCTGTGGGATGCCACTTGTGACTGGTTTCGAGTCGGACATGGCTCCAGCAACTCTCACTCTGTGGGTTCTGTCTTTGAGCCAGTTTGTGACCCATCTTGTGACATAGGGGTTTATATTTAAGCTGGATAGCTTATCTATGATGCCCGAGTGGGGTATTGTGTCAAATGCCTTTGCAAGGTCCAGATAGGCTGTGTGGACTACCTTCCCTTCATCTATGGCTTTGGTGACTGTTTCGAAGAAGTCAACCAGGTTCAAAAGGCAGGATCTGCCCTTGACAAAGCCGAACTGGGAAGGATCTAGTGTCTGTAGGTCCCCAATGTCTTTGTTTATGAGCTCCATGATGATCCTCTCCATAGCCTTGCAGACTAGGCTAGTCAGGCTTATGGGGCGATAGTTTCCAGGGTCCGTAGAGGCTCCACCTTTGTGGAGTGGGACCACTGTTGCTGTACGCCATTCTGTGGGCACATATCCTGTAGTGAGGCTGAGATTGTATAGCTGTTTTATTTGAGGGATTAGTTCCTCTTGGAGTTCATGTAGGACACAACCTGGGATGCCATCTGGTCCCATGGAAGCAATGTTTTTTGCTTTGGAGAGGGCAGCCTTCACCTGAGCATCAGAGATGTTTGGGAGGCAGCCCTCTGCTGGGATAGATACTTGCTCTTTTGGGGGGGAGGGGGTAGAGAAGTTTGCACTGAACCTGTCTGCCAGGATATTGGCGATGTCTGTGGGTTCAGTGTATTTTTTTGTCATTTAGAATCAACTCAGAACAAGTCTGGGAGTTGCATCCCAGGTTTCTAACATAACTGAAAAAAGCCTTATGATTGTCTTTGTTGTCCTGTGCAATTTTTCTCTCGAAGCTGGCCTTGGAGGATTTTATGAGGAATCGAAATTTTTTGCTAGTACTGATCAGAGATGCCTTCCCTGTTAGGGAATTTGCTCTATCATGTAGTAGCTTCCTTCTCCTGTTGTACAGTTTATTTATGGCAGGGGTACACTGAGGCTTTTGAAAATCTTTCCCAAAGGCCCATAGAGCATTAAAGACTAGTCTCAGTGAAAATCAAACGGCACATCTCCTTCAGACACAAGAGTCATCAAAAGTCAAATCATACTCTGAGGCCCTTTACAGCACTTCTGCTGGAGCTTCTACTTGTAATCTTAATGGAAAAGATGAAAAATATGTTTGTCTCCTCCACATATTACCTCTGCTCTAAAAGGGTACTATCCACTTATTCTCCAGTCATGATGTATCACCTTAATGTATCGCAAGGAAAAATTACAGAGAATTAGTGCCCAAAACACGTCACGTGTGCTCCATCTGCTGAGCAATTGTGGACATTCATGGTCACCTGATTTACATAATGGATGGCAAAATCAGAAAACAGAGGAACTGTATTGTAATGGATTTGATAGCACTTTAGGGTGTGAAACATGGCAGTTCTTCTTCCCTGTGTATATTGATGAGAAAAAAATGCTCTACAGTGACTCCATGTGCAAATGCATAAATCTGTCATGGGTGACATGCAGAAAATATCCCTCTGAACTGGTATCAAATAATGCAATGTCCCTTACTATCTTGGGTCAATAACTAAGGAGCTTCAATCCTTACTACTGACTCAAATTTTCTCCTAAGAGAACAACACAAACACTCTCTATAGCCTGGGACTGGACTGTATACTTTTGTCCACCTCTAATGTAACTCCTTATTACACACTTCAGAGCAATGTGTCCCAGTTTAAGACATTTGACACACTCACACTTAAATAAATTAAATTTAACACATCCAAACACTTGTGGGAGAGCCTGACACAGATTTCCAGCTGTGCCCCTTCCCCAAAATAATAAGGTAATGTTACCACCAATCAGAGTGTCTTCATGCCCTTTTAAAGGGGTGTCCAATTATGAAAATTAGATATTAAAACAAATGATAGCAGGTGACCTAAGCATTCAGGTTTTCTAAGTGGCCCGGGAAGTTATGAAGGCAAGTTTAAGCACTCTCAAATCACTAAAGAAACACTGATTGACCAGCCACAATGTAAGTTAATAAAAATATTTAATAATGAGCAAACTGAGTAAATAAATATAAAACAGTAATTTCCAATAAACAAACAAAACTCAGTCACCAGGAAAATGAAATCAATATTGTACAACAGAAAACTAATATTCAGAAAAAAAAACTCTTTAGTCATAATTTTCATATCTGACTAAAGAATACTGTCCCTGATCTGAACTAAATTACTACAACGGAGCAAAGGCAGGCTTACAGTTATTGGTGAGTCCTTTTTGGGTATCCACCACACAGTACATCTGTGAACAACTCACAACTGAACTCAACTGACTACTATAACTGACAAATGACAACTGTCTTCAGTAGGCTCTTTTATAAACTAACCTGTCACAACTGTTTCAGTTCTAATTTTCATTTCATATTTTAAAAATCAACCAACAGCTGTTTGCTAAAGTTCCTTCCTGCCTTTCAGCTTCTGACAATAACACATAGCAATTGTCAACATTCTGATGACATCAGCTGATGATCCACTGAATCTGAGACAGTTATCTGAGACAGTTTGCTTTTAGAAACTTTCTTTACAGACATGCACAATTAGAAGTGTAAAGGGACACTGTTTAAGTCTTTAAAACATTCTATGCAAACAGATCATAAATCAACATGTAATAACCTATTTACAATATCATAGCTAGTCATGCTGGCATATAATACACAGATTAATCTAAAGTTATATACAAAAACTCAGCCAGACATTCTAGCACAAATAACAGTGTTTAATTTCTTCACATCATGCCAAAAAACATAAGCTGAATGTACTTGCACAGTGCTGCCTGTAAGTGCCCAGGCATCTCCACATCCTCAAGTAGAAATCTGCATATTTACTAGGTATGTTCACTGCATGAACTGAGTGATTCAGAAACAATACTGAGACAAACCCTAACTGGCACAGTCATTGCATCAAGAGATTTGAAAGTACATGATGGTATTACAATGAGAAGAGCAAAACCTCATTGCAGTACAGAAAGAAAAACTGTTGCAAGAGTTAGATTCCTACAAAGGGTGATTTGGAGAAACATTTCTTTTTGCTAAGATAGCTGCTTGTATAATATAACTGCTACTTCTTATAAATACTTTTCTTTGTACAATAGTTGCTTTAGACAACTCCTTATTCTGCTGCCTATAAGGGATGTCAGTTTGTCAGTACACTTAAATGTGTTGGCCAAAGTATCTTGATAAGTAGATTACAAGCAGGGATACTAAATTCGGTAGCCTTCAGGATTGTTAAACAGGATGAGAGACATACCCTCTGAGTTCATATTCAGAGTGCCATTAAATATAATTTTAGTGTTGTATGCCTTGCATATATATATATTAGCCATGATCTTTGTAACAGTGATTTTGCAATTGTAATAGGTTCTTGGTCAGTTGCACTTCTGGGATTACTTTGTGGGAATATGTGCTCAGTATACCTACATACCTCAAATTTACTTAAAGATTGCGAATACAGATATCTAACTGTCAGATACCCATGCAGCATACTATATGGCCAAGGAAGATAATAGTAGAGTAAGGATATGTAAGGCCAATGGAAGAACAAAGCTGCTAATTTCACTGTTTTCCATACCAGCAAAGAGTGCTTAAAAAGCAGGACCTACAGACAAAAAAACCCTACGGCATCTATTGTGCAATCAACATCCATCCATCCATAAGCACAAATTCTCAGATGCATTGGATGAAGTGGTAACACAAGCTTTCCATCTCATTGGCTGACAGCTTTTTGATGTCCATGCAGTTGTCCTGCCCTATCATGACAGTGCCTGGTTTGAAACTGTCAGCAATGCAAATTTGGTTGGCAGTTAGGACTGTGGCTATGAAGTGGCTTAGTGCAGGGCCAAAAATATGATCTGTGGTGAAAACAATGAACAGAAACTGTGGCATGGACATGTAGGGCAACAGGTAGTAGACCATTAACTGAAGCATCTCTTGCAGAGATGGAAGAGTTCCTGGTCTCTCTTAAAAGTACTACCATCTCCACAGGGTATCACATGATGTCTCCATGGACAGGCCCCAGATAGTATCCTCTGTAAATGCCCTAGCTATGTAGTGCTTTTTAATGTATCAATGACTTTAAGTATTCATAACCTCTTAGTCACTTTAAACTTCATTAAATCTGTTTGACTTACAGTATACAATACAGCTACATCAGATAATCCATAGGCATGCCCATCTGCATAAGGTATGACCAGGGGTATACATTTTATCATGTTTATAGTTATAAACATATCAGTTGAATGTCTAGTTGGGGTATTGGATAATACCTGTACTGGATATTCTTGCTTAAGTGTATTCACAGGTGATCCTCATGTTGCAGGATCTGTAGCCTTTGATAATGATGGAAAGGATAAAGTAACACAGTCATGGGGTGCAGAGTGTGTGTTGTACACAGCAAATGTGAGCATTGCATCTCCAACACAAACTATGGGCACAGGCTCTATGTCTTTAGATACCCAGGCTACACAAACATCAGAGAGAGGACAAAATCATGTGGACATTATTGATAAGGGAAGGGTGCTGGCCCCCTGTAGACAGCTGTCTGAATCTACCTCTAGCACTTCTGGACAGAAAGGTACACAAGGGGTGGGGGTTGGCAATAGTGCTTGCCAGAGACATGGTTACCACCTTACCCTTGAACTTGGTGTGGCAGTGGCTGGAGCTCAACTTACATGTGGGGTCATCATGGAGGCAAAGGCTGGTACCAAACAGACATGGCAGAGATAGATAGTGAGGGCAATCTAGGGTGGGTATGCTGACCTATGGGATCTGGGATTCCTTAGACTAAATCACACATTGTACATTGCAATGTCTTCTCTGGCTCACCTTCCAGAGGCAAGGGGCTGTCCTCACAGCAGAACAGTTGCATTCATATATGTTATCCAACATGTCTAAGGACATGTAATATCCTGCTCCTAAGGTGCTGGCACTTCCACAACAGCAACATATGTTGTGGGGTTGTCTACTCTTGGGAAAGGGACTCTCCATGGTCATGGCTATCATCATGATGGCATATATCCTAGCAGATGTCAATCAATGTCACATAACACATTAGCATCTAACAAGGGTCATGATACAGCCAGTGCAACTCCTAGCAGAGCAAGCTCTCGTGGGTGAGGATGTGCACAGGAAGTTGAACTTCCTGTCATGCATGTCCTGCATCTGTCCAGTAGGATGAGGCGTAGTGTTGCAACAACAGCCCAGGCTGTGTCTCTGCATATACAGTCATAAAACCACATCACCTAGAAAATCCCACACATCCTCTGAACCCAGACTTTTATGACATTAAACATCCCCAATACCAGTTCTGATACTTCTCATAAAAACATTTTTTTTCTTTTTATGAACCTCACCACTCAAACTCATATAATTTCCTGTGAAAGACTTGTATTCCAGTATTCCCTTCTCCACCTGTGCAAATGATTATAACTGTGGCCTGACATTTTTACATTGTTACTTAGTATGCTTGTGGCTGATGTAGCTAGACATTATATGGTGATGGGCCTTATCTATGGTAACTTGCAAATGGACACGCTCCACTCTATCATCCAATTTAACCGACCTTGAGGTATGTTTGTTGCTAACACAGATGAAGACACCTCCACCTCTGGCCCCCAGTCTGTGCTGTTGTTGGATTAAATGTGTGGAAGGCTATGGAACCTTGAATTGCCTGAGTACGTTCCATGGCTTTAAACCAAGTTATGGTCATGGCACAGATGATCTACATCCTTCAGAGTGTGGAGTGCTTGAAGGGTGTGGAGATTTTTGTTTAGGCTCCTAGCACTGAGCAGTAACATCTTAAAGTTGCTTGGAGGCTTTTCACTATGTTGACAGTTTTGTCTTTTTGACATTGCCTAAAAAGAGCTCTAAGGGGCTGAAAAAAGTTTTAACCAATGTCCAAAATCCTGGGAGGGGGGAACAGGTGCAGCACATACTTTAGAGCAATGGGGTCTGTTAACTATGTCCTCCCATGCTGAAAGATATTGGGTCTCCATGGAATGACACCAGAAACTAAGCCAATTATTAAAATCAATTGTTTTATGTTCATACTGTGGCATCATCCATCAAGGACTTTAGCATGCCAGGTCTGTCTGTAAGGAACTGACTCTACATTCTTGCAAATTCAAATCCATTACTTCAGAAATGTTGTCCATCCCACTTAGCCCCTGCTGCCTCCTTTTTTTTGCCTTGACCTTTCTCAGTATCAGTGTCTTCTATAGGGAATCTTGGCCCTAGTGGCTAGTCCATGATTATTAATAACTGCAGTGTTGTGGTTTTTGTCTGGCTCACAGATTTAGCTGCTCACATTTCCATAGTAGTTATTTGCTATTGCTGAGTGCTAAATAGGGCTTTCATTCCAAGAGTGAGGTTGGATTAACCATCTGTTTTTGCACTTTGCTGCATTTACTGTTGCAGAAGTTAATGAAACAGGTTTTATTTGAAGACTGATAGAGAGGTATTTTTTAACTTTAGCTTGTCTTGCTGACATATGGTGTATGCTAATGAATACAGTTATAAGAAATAATTGTGGAATATTGAGTCTCAGGCAGTATGAAAACAGTAAGCATAAAATAAATAAATAAATAAATAAAATGAACAAGCACTGATGTGAGATAACTTTTGATTATTATGACTTCTCACAGAATGTGGTGAGTTGATAAGTTCAGTACTAGGCTAACTGCCCTCGTGGGCCATTTTAAGCCTAGCCAATTTCCCTTTTGGTGCTTGAATTATCCTATCCCATTTAGTGTTAGATTGGCCTTACCCATCCCATGGCTGATAAATATATATTACCCTAGCGATAATAACTGGAATCATAACATAGACAGATTGAGGAGACCCTTGAGTGGGATAAAGGATTTAGGAGCTTTCTCTGTCCATTAGTAGCTCAGGATTCAGATCTAGAGTAAATATTCTATTTCTTTTCCATAGATCCAGGTTACACTCGAATATTAATAGGGATGAGCTTTGTTTTATGTGGATTTGGAGTCTGTTCCAGAATATGGGTATCTTTTGTGAGTATATACCTGCCCCTTTGAACCTTTCTGTTGATGTTACAGAAGAGGTTTAGATCACTGGACTGAGTATTTCTATCATCTGACTTGCTGATGTGCTATAGGTGACGATGATGTTTATCAAATTCATCAGTACTGAGCTGGAAGAGCCTTGTATTTCACAGGCAGGTCACCACTTAGCAGTGCGTGGGGTACTGACTGTAATGACAGGGCTTTGGGGCGGTCAATGTAGGACATATGGTTTAGACCTTTTATCCATTTAGAAGGTATTTCTGTGGGCATTCAGGGTGCTGCATGCATGTGAACAGATTCATGCCAAAGGGGCATTATACTCAATGACTGGCTTAATGAGTGCTGTGTAAAGGGAGACAATGACTTCTCCAGATCTTGTTACAATCCCTTTGTTTATAGGCTTTGTAATATAGAAGGACTTTCTTATGACAGTGGACACATACTGGTCAAAAGTTACCTCACTGCTCATGTAATTTTTCAAATCCCAAGCAAGTGAGTCAACTTTCAGGAGCATGTTGTCAATGTGGTAGTCCCCAGTGTAGATGACTTCCCAAAGGATATGATAACATATTTTTTGGCATTTAATTTTAGTCCATGATTTTGTCAAGATAGCTAAGTCATTTGGGGACTCATTAACTTCTCCCAGGTTGCAGTCATCTGCAAACTTGTCAGCCAGAGAACTTAGGCATTGCTTTCTACTTCAGAGAAGTAGATGTCAATCTGGAGAAGTCAGAGCAGCAAACCCTGGCGAACTCCATAGGTGACTTGTCTTTTTGTGAAGGTAACATCACCTGTTTAGATTTTCTGCATCCTATCTGTGAGCCAGTTGGCAATACAGCATATGATGTAGGGGTTTAATCAAAGTTTATTTCATTTTTCTAATATGCCCAAGTGAGAGATTATGTCAAAAGCCTTGGACAGATTGAGGTATGTAGTGTGTGGTGTTTTACCTTCATCCATTATTTTGGTGACCTTTTCAAAGAAGTCCACCAGGTTGATTAATCATGACCTTCCCTTTGATGAATGCAAACTGAGAAGAGTCCAGTGTTTGGAGGTTTTCTATGTCCTTATTTTTATTCCCATGATAAGTCTTTCCATGGTTTTGCATATGAGGCTGTTCAGACTTACATGTCTGTAATTGCCTGGGACTGTGGAAGGTCATTCCTCATGAAGGGGACTGACTGTAGCTGTTCTTCATTCACTTGGTACAAAAGGTGTACGGAGGCCGAAGTTCAACAGTGTTGTTAAAGGTGTTTATAAATCATGTCTCATGCTATTTAAGATGCAGCCAAGGATATTGTCAGGACCCACTGATGCAGTATATTTAGTTTTTGATAACATTTGGTGAACTTGGTCTTCTGCGATAGCTGGAGGTGAGTTGATCTCAGATATATCTTGAGAGACAGAGGGAGGGGAGAGTAGAGTTAAGTCTGAGCTGAATTTATCAGACAGTATGTTAGTTATATCCTCAGTCTCACTGTACACAACATCATTCAGAATCAGCTCACAGGCTGGTCTGTGTTGTGCTTCTGAAATTACGAACATAGCTAAAAATGGCCTTGTGATTGTCTTTGGTGTGGTGGCTATTTCAGGCTCAAACATGGCTTTGGCTGATTTTATTAAGCTCCTACATTTGTTTATTTCAGTGATGATCACTGTCTAATTATGGTGATTACTCTTCTTACCTTTTGTCAAAGTACTCTTCCTTTTATTATAAAGCCGGTTGATTTTAGCATTCCACCACATGGAGTTGTTATGGGAGTTTTCCCTTTGTTTGTTCCTACAAGATATAGCTGCATTTATGTAGCTATGTATATGCTGGTATAGTGTGGTGTTCAGGGGCGGCTCGTGGCATCGGGCTGCCGGACTGCAGCCCCCTCAAATTAAAAAAGAAAACAAAACAAAATAAAAAAAGAAAACAAAAAAAAAATAATTTTTTAAATTTTCACAAGATGCGCAGTAGTCCCGACTACCGTCAGGCTATGCGCATGCTCAAGGCAGTCCGGCAGGACCCATAGAGGGACACAAGGAGACGTCTGGACCCATAGAGGGACGCAAGGAGACGTCTGTGCACTTTTAAAGTGCACAGACACGCTGAGAGGATACAACGCATCCGGACTGCAGCAGCAACAGCCAGAACACTCTCGGGAGGGAGCTTGGGATCTCGTCGTCGGGAAGGAGCTTTACTGGGATCTCGCGGGTCTTTGTGAGTATTGCGCGGGCAGGATATGGTATGGAGAACAGACAGGTAAGTCTATGGTGCATATTACATTATGTGTTGGTGCTTGGAACTGGAGTTGTGTATGTGTTAGCTGGTGCTTGGAACTGGAGTTGTGTATGTGTGTGTGTGTGTGTGTGTAAATGCCCCTGGAGCTCATGGTGGTGTGGTAGGGAATACCTCAGGCTTGAACCCTGTACCCTGTATGCAGGTGTTAAAGACTTGAGTTCCCTACCCACCACCATTTGTAAAAAAATTGCAGATTTTTGCCTCATATTTGATCTGAGCTGTTCCTCATAATATCTGTGGTTTGTAAATGTTGCAATGCTTGATATTTGATGGTGTAGTAGTAGCATTGTTGCCTCACAGCTGCAGGTTCTCAGGTTTGATTCTTGGCTGGGGTTCCTTCTTTGTGGGGTCCGTATCTTCTCCCTGTGTTTGTGTGGGTTTGCTTTTGTGTCCTCCCATGTTACAAAGACATGTCTGCATTATTTCTTCCTGGGCCTCTGCTGAAAATTGTTTTTTTGTTCCAAGTCAGACTGTCCTGATTAACAAATGTTAAATAAAATTGACAGGCATTTGAATTTCAGACTTCAGGTTTCTGAATGTTTAATTCCTTGCAGATTTGATGGTGCAGTGGTAGTATTGTTGCCTCACAGCTATAGGTTTTCTGGTTTGATTCTTGGTTGGGGTGGCTTCTGTGTGGAGTCTGCATCTCCTCCTTGTGTTTGTGTGGATTTGCTCTGGTGCCCTGCCATTTTACAAAGACGTGTCTGCAGTATTAATCCCTGCGTCTCTGCTGAAAATTGTTTTTGTTCTGTCCGCAGTAAAATTGACCGGCATTTGAATTTCAGACTTCAGGTTTCTGAATGTTTAATTCCTTGCAGGTTTGATGGTGCAGTGGTAGTATTGTTGCCTCACAGCTATAGGTTTTCTGGTTTGATTCTTGGTTGGGGTGGCTTCTGTGTGGAGTCTGCATCTCCTCCCTGTGTTTGTGTGGATTTGCTCTGGTGCCCTGCCATTTTACAAAGATGTGTCTGCAGTATTAATCCCTGCGTCTCTGCTGAAAATTGTTTTTGTTCTGTCCGCAGTAAAATTGACCGGCATTTGAATTTCAGACTTCAGGTTTCTGAATGTTTAATTCCTTGCAGATTTGTTGGTGCAGTGGTAGTATTGTTGCCTCACAGCTATAGGTTTTCTGGTTTGATTCTTGGTTGGGGTGGCTTCTGTGTGGAGTCTGCATCTCCTCCCTGTGTTTGTGTGGATTTGCTCTGGTGCCATGCCATTTTTAAAAGATGTGTCTGCAGTATTAATCCCTGCGTCTCTGCTGAAAATTGTTTTTGTTCTGTCCGCAGTAAAATTGACCGGCATTTGAATTTCAAACTTCATGTTCTTCAGAATACATAGTAGCACAAACTTTTTTTCTAGCAATTTTCTAAGTTTATAAGATGAATATTTTAAATTTGTCCCTATTTTTGGGACTGTATTCCCCCATTATTGGCTTCGTCCAGGTTTTTGTGCTAAGGTTGACAGCTATGGCAAGAACTGAATTCACTGAATATGGACTGTAGAATTGTGCATATTTACTGATAAAGGTGCACTGTAGAATTGTGCATATTTACTGATAATGGTGGACTGTAGAATTGTGCGTATTTACTAATAATGGTGGACTGTGGAATTGTGCATATTTACTAATAATGGTGGACTGTGGAAGTCTGAGTAGACTTTTTTATGATAAATGTTCTCAACTGGGCAGTTTTGCCATTATGGGTGCATATGTTTTGTTTCATTGCTTACTGGAAAAATGTTCAAAACAATTTTAAAACACCCTCTAACAAGTGTACTGTATTGTACAAGGAATATAATTTTAGTACAATGAGGAAGGTGTATCAAAGAACACATGTATGTTTCATATGCAAGGGGCCTATGATTCGAAAACAGCCCAAAATTAATCTTTATCTGCCACTGGCAAAATGTATTTTCTTTGAATGTGGGTTTCAATGCTGTTTCAATGAATGTGAGTTTCAAGGGCAGAGAAGTTTTAATGCTAAGTTTTCATTGTGAGACTGCATTGCTTTGTTTAACAGATGACTTAATGTTTGTGCTGTAAAATACAAAATAAAACTTTCAAATGAAGTCCAATCATTGAAGTAAAGCAGTATGCACATTAGTGTTTATGGTAAATGGAGTGAAATAGCCAAGTAATGGTTAATTGGAATGGCTGCAGAGGCTCCAGTTCAACCATTATTTTGTCAGGGGAGGGCAGCAAACTCAGACAGGCCCAGCTGAACTATACCTCCCAACTGTCCAGATTTTCAAAGAATGAATAGATTTTTGCTTCTTATTTTTGGTTTGTTGTTCATAAAATTTGTAGTTTTAATTCCTAAATGATTTGCCAGAAGTCACTAAATAATAAGTTTCAGACTTCATAACCTTCATAAAATGCATGTTAAAGTAAGAGCCGTTCTATCAACTGTCTCAATTTATACAAGAGCAATTTTAGTATTGTTTATATGTGCCCACAATATATTTGGCCTTGTTCAGATTTACTGCATTAACAGGTTGAGAGGTACATGCAAATAAATTGCTTTATAGAATTAGGCATAGCCAACCTCTCAACTGTCCCCGATTTTGGCTCAAAATGTTGCTCTTACCCCTAATAATCCCTCTGCAAAATAGCAATTTTGGAAGAAAACATGGAGGGTTTACAATTAAGAAATAACTGTAATAATCAAAGTTATAGATTACTTGAAATGCATGTAGATTCTTTTATTTTGTCAGCTGCTCAAGGTAGCAGTACTAATATTAAAGTGTCCCTTCTTTGACAGGTAGAAGCTGTATTGTGTGTCTATTTTATATTTTTGCATCACATTTTTGGTCCATTTTTCATAAAATTGTGTTTTTGGCAAATTAGTGACAAATCACTAAAGACTGAAGTTAGAAAATGACAGACATTTGAGTTTCAGATTTTATACCCTTCAGAATATTCATACTAATGCAAGACCTATTCTATTATCTTTCTAAGTTTATTAGAGCAATATTTAAAAATTGTCCTTATTGTTGTGCCTTTGTCCCACTTCTGTGTATGGCTTTGTCCAGATTTCTTGCTCTTGAGGTTGAGAGGTATGACAAATGTGTCAGGGCCATCACAGTCAGCCAGAGATTTCAAATTGTGACATGCTTGTTGCACCCCACTCCCCATGTAGTGACTCTGGATGTGTCCAAGCAAGGCAAGGAGTAGTTGTATCTACCTTGGATGGGGAGGACACACTGCATAAGTACTACAGTGGCTTTTCATCTGTCCTTGATTTTGCAGAATGGTCTGGTTTCTGTCATATTTTTGTACTGTTGATTTATGCTTATTACTCAGATTTATGCTTATTACTCAAAGTGCCTGTTGCTCTGTGTTTAAGTAGCAATGCTTTAATGACCATAAGGTAAGCTTGTCTGACATCGTAAGATGCAAGTAAGCTTTAATAAGCACACTGTTAAAGAATTGCCAACATTGAAAGCCTTTCTGTTGTTGCCATGCAGAGAATACTTGACTAGATAATGTATAAGCCTTGGGTATTAAAGGACAGGATTCCATTATTTTAAAAAGCTCATTACACTTGTTGGAGACTTCAGTCATCTCTACAGACTTTACCCGTAAACTAAACAGAATGCCAATCATGTGTGGTCCATAACCTGTACAGTAATCCTTTAAGCAATGTATCTTGAGCTTGTTTCTTGTTTGCTTTTCAATTTTACTTTTATCATGTTTTCCCCATGAAACAAGTTGTGAGGCAGCAGGTGTTTGTTGGATAAGAAACATTTTTACAAGTGGGGGCATCACATAGATTTCTACTTTCAGCATGTTGCTTGGTACTTTAATAAAGCTGAATATATTATAATTAGAACTGCAGTGCAAGGAGAAGTGGTTTGAGTTGAGTGTTTCTGGTTTTCTTATACTTGATTTTGACTGGCATTCCAGTAATGTATTTAAAAAGTAATTTATTTTTTCATGCCTCACAACCTTTTGTTTCCATCTAGATATTAAGTAAGCTGTCATGCAGCCAATGCATTGAAATATTTTTATTCTTCTACACTTATTTTTGTCTTGATTGGACTTTCATAATGATGGTTTGCCACCCAGGGCAGCGTATTTAATTAAAGTTAGTTTTTTGTGGTTTTGTGCATAGCTCCTCCCCTTTATGGTTGACCACACCCCTTCCCTTTGACCCCACCCATTCAGCGTCTCCTGCAGCCCCCCTGTGATTTGAAGTCACCAGCCGCCACTGGTGGTGTTATGCATTTCCACATATACAGTGGAGTTATCTGTGATTGGTGGGGATTTGAAGCTTCCCAATGTATCATTTAGGAATAGGAAATTTGACTTTGAGAAATCTCTGATGGTACCTTGGGTGGAAGGGGACTCTGGTTTTAATTACTTTTCAAATGAGACAGCTTTATGGTCAGACTTAAATGGGTTGATGATACAGAAAGCATGTTGCAAGATGCTCATATTTTTAGGTCAAGATCCCAAGATGTTTTCCCCATAGTGGATACTCAGACTAATTGCTCCTGGGCATTTGCATTGATATTATCCAGGAATCTCTGTGTTTGTGCACTAGTGGTGGTGTAGGTTTGACACTATAAAGCTTGATAGTTTAGATCACCTAGAAAAATGATATCTGGTTTAACACTGAGTGATTCCAGTTTCTGTAGATAGCCATTGTGGCTTTCTTGGTTCAAAGAGGGAGATCTATAGTTTGCTAATGTATGATGCAGGATCTTTCTGGTAGTTACTTGGACATGAAAAAAGCTCTAGTGCATCTTGCTGCTTTACCAACCTTGATGTGATATTTTCCCCCTCATGCATGGTAACTGATCTAAATATATGGAAGGTGTTATAGTCTTGCATAGCCGGAGTGCTTTCCATCATTTTAAGTCATGTCTCATCACTAGGGGAAGGAGTGCTTCTAGGGAGCGGAGCTTCTTTTTCAGACTCCTAGCATTGACCAGTAATACCTTCATATTTTCATTTGCTTGCCTTATTATGTTGGTAGGTTTGTCAGGTTGCCATTGCCTAAAAAGGTATTATGGGGTCAAAAAAATGTTGTAAAGAAAAATGCTCACCACAATCGCAGATATGAGTAAAATAATTACAGAAAACTGAAACATGAAGTATGTGTGCTGAATGGCAGGAAGCAATGGTGGATAGAAACATTATTTCTTGGCTGTAAATAGAAAAACAGTGACATAATTAGTCTAACTTATAAATGTATTGTAGGAATGGCACAGTTTAAGAGTCACACCTATGAATGGAGAAGGACAAGTAGTGACTGAAAGCTAGAAAATGTTTCGGAATGGATTGGGTATGACTTTTATGGTGGAAATGTATTACAGAAACTGAACAAACTGTGGGTTTGCATGCTCTCCCTGCATCAGTATGGGTTTGTTTAAAGCAAACTCATTTTGGCCCATTTGCCTAAACATGATGCATAATAATTACTGGAAATTATGTACTATTTGTGTTCTGGCCTGGGATATGGTTGGAAAAGATCTGCATGCATTAGTTCACTTATGCAGTTTAACAATTAAATTAACACAAATAAACTTTCAAAAATAATTATGTGTTGGGGTGGTGTGAAAGTAATGTTGTTTCTATGTACATCTTTGATGGTGATTATTATTATTATTATTGTTAGTATTATTATTATTATTATTATTATTATTACAGAACATTTTGCGGAAGTTCGTAAGTTTTTATTTTTTATTTTGTTTTTTAGTTTTGATGAAAGACACTGACTGTCTCAAGGTATGTGACTTAAGCATTTTAATGCACATGCAGCAGGTGGAAGCTCGTGAAGGAAGAAAGGGGGTACTAAAAGATGAGAATGTATACTATAGTTTAGAAATGTTTAATTCTGTTTTTGACACCCCCAGTCTCCCCACAACCATCATGCCCACTGACTCAAGTGTGATGCATTTTACAAAATTTGAGGACATTGGGCATAAGAGATGAGAAGATGGGGACTGTGACGAGTCATAAAATTTTACCAGGTTTCTGTTCCAAACAAGCTTAAATCAGAGTAACATGGTCTGCTTGTTGCTGTCTGCAGCACATCCCAAAGATGGAAGTGTGTGTGTGTGTGTGTGTGTGTGTGTGTGTGTGTGTGTGTGTGTGTGTGTGTGTGTGTGTGTATAGAGTACTTAATTTACAAAGCTACATTTTTATTTATTGAATTTATTCATTTAAAACTATGTTATCCAGGGTGAAGCAGTGATCCATATGGACTATTTTTAAGGCTTAGCCTGGTGGAAATACAACCAACGAAACAACCTTTATCAATATGAGTGAAACAGTGGTAAACAAATCAGGATGGTTTGTAGCAACAATGAACACTGTCAAAAGGTAGGCATAATGCAATAAGTAAAACAGTGAAGGAGAGGAATATCTTGTACAATGTCATAGCATCATACAATGTAATGTTTCAATGAACAGAATTTTGTTTGTGTCTTTCAGCTTTTCCCAGTTAGGGTCACCACAGCAGAACTCTGATCCACTAATGATTGGTAGTTGATTTTTACATGCCAAGTTACCAGCCCTGACACACAACCTTCAATGAAGGTACACCCAGACACTCTAGCTGAGAATCAAACCGGACAGCATCTTAGGCGGGCGACGCTACCCCGCAGCACCCACCACCACTGCAGGTGAACAATAATATATATATATATATATATATATATATATATATATATATATATATATATAGATATATAACAAATATGTACAGAATATACAATAATTGTTGGGTAAATTTGATGTTGATTAAGGCATAAATCAGATGATAGGAAGAATGGAAAAGGATGAGACACAGAAACGAAAAAGAAAGAAAAGAAAGGAGGTGTGCTAAGGTCCATATCACAGCATCTATCTTCTACCCATCTTCAGGAATACTGGGCAGTACTACAGGAGTTTGAGGACATATTTACTGGTATTCCAGGGTGAATCCATCTTTTGAAAAGACATTTATACACAGAGCTCAATTGTCCCATTAAACAGGACCTTTATGGGGTATCTGAATGTGTTAAATAGACTTTAAAAGAGGAATTGTAAGAGGTTAGATCTGAGGATAAGCCAGAAATCCAATAGTCTATTTCTGCTTTAACATGTTTTGTGACAAAATATGAATTAATAAATAAGTCCTAACCTGAAAAAATTGCATGCCCAGAAGGATAGTGGGGAATGGATGCCAGGAAATTAGGTGGGGGGTCAACTGGGAGGTGTCACCAAAATGGTCCATACCGGGACCCATAATCATTAAGGTCAGCCCTGATTGTAGGTATAAATAATATCGCAGTGGATGGGTACATATCAGATAGTAAATAAACATAATCAGTGTGTGCAACAGGACAGTTTCACATGACATAATTGGAGACACTTATGGTAAAAGAGTTACCTGTTCACAATGCCATGAAATAGTAAAGCCAACAACCTTTCTAGAAGCTACAGCATATCTACAACACTTTAACAATACATATTGACTCAGACCCACAGAGTTTGAACTCCATGTTATCCTGAGGTGGAGCTCAAGACAATTGGGAGGATAACTGGTGCTCCTGTCAGTTTTGTTGTGGCTTATATCATTAATAGGCTCTGCTGGGCATTTAATGCCCTGATTAAACAATCGTAATAAACAGATAAAACATGATATCTTGCTGTTTGCTTCAGGATTCACATTTTACATGTATGCGTTTCTAAAGCATGACAAACTGGGTTCTTACCACTGTGATTTGAAATTTCACCTTCTGAGCAGAGGACACAGTCAAAGCAGCAAACTGGCTGCCCCTTCCTTGGGGCCTTCCTGTAACCTGGAGAGCAGCTTTCACTACATATTGACAATGGGACCTATGTGAAACAAAACATAATAATGTAAACATATATAAATACTCTGTTTCTCATCAAATCTGCCCAAAAATGTAAAGAATATATAACATATTTGTAAGTGTTACAACATGGATTTATTTGGGAATCTTCAATTGCTGCCTGTCAATGGTTGGATGAGTCACAGGATCCCATCCAAGTGTAGATACCAATTAATGGCATTTTCCGCAGCACTGCTTTGAGATTTAATTTTTTTTTATTTCCTTACACTGATGATTGGAAGACTATCTTGGAATTAGATGAACTCAGACTTATTTTTCTAATATTTGTTATCTACTGTCAGCAATGAGTCTGGGCTAGCTTCATTTTGTATAATTTGGTTGCTGTTAAGAACTTGCTAATGTATATGCAATATATTGTAGGTGAATATGTCTCTGGCTTTCTTTTCTTTACAAGTGCCCTGCTGAACCAGAAGCATTGTAGAAAAGATTAAAGCCCTCACTACAGCCCATGTGACCTGCATGCAATTAGCAGCTGTAGTGTCTGAGCCAGTAGCAGAGGAGGAAAGACATACCCATCCAGGGGGAGGGAAGGGAGGTCTGTGTGTGCAGCAGCACACATCATAATATGATTTCCCTGGTGAAGACTGGGTAAAACTACTGCAGATGCCTTCTTTGAATGGGAGTTGGATTAATACCATTAACATTTTGCAGAAATGAGTTGAGGTTGAGCATGCTTGCACTTCCGTTCCAGGAGTTTTGTTGACCACCTAATAATGGAGGAGTCCAAAAAGTAGAAAAAAATCATGGCAATAATATGACAATGTCCTGGGATGCCTCAATCACCTAAATGGTACCAGCCTTTATTGGTGGAAGTCTGAGGGTAAATGGCTGAGGAGGAATACTCAGTGAATGAGGAGACACCATGGCAGCTGATGGTTATCTACATGGAGTAAAGTATACAAAAAAATTGCCATGCTGCTAGGTATTATTAGAAGAATAAAAATGCAAAAAAAATGTTGACTGAAGAAACAAGGCTGTCTAGCCCACTTGATACTGCTAGACCCTCTTTTTACTTAATCTTTTACCACTCCCTCCTCCTCTAAACTGTCTGCTTTTCACCCCTGATTCTCCTACTGAATCCTGGGGCCTCAAATCCCTCTCATTGGAGTAGCACTCCTGTATATCTGTCCTGAGCTGAACCCCATCTATGTTCCATTTTTAAATCCTCAGCCTTTTCTTCCTTGCAAGTTCTACACCCTCACTTTTTTACTGACAGTTTTATGAACACAGGTGATATTATTCCTCTGCCTCCTTTCCTTGAATAAGTGCAACTTCAACTTATCTTCGTAGCCCAGTCTCATTGTGATCCTGATCCTTTAGCTGGTTCTTCATTGCAGCCATTCTGCCATGGTGGTTTCCTTCTCCATTATGATTTGTGTAACTATGCTCATTATGCCAGCACCAAATACAAAATAAAACATCAGGAACACACTGTCCAAAGATTTTATTCCAGCAGTAAAAAGCTAAAACGCAGAGCTTTCCAGAAATATTCTTTTTCAATGCAAGCTTTGCGTTTTAGTTTTTTACTTCTGGAATAAAATCTTTGGACGGTGTGTCCCTGGTGTTTTATTTCATATTTGGTGCCTTGTACATTGGAATGCTTTTGGCATACAAGAGGATTTGTTCTGTTCCAGTATGTCAGCACATCTTTACAAGTCCATGCAAAACTGCTACATTGCAGCTATTTCTTTTGCACTGTGCTTGAATAGCCACACATTCATTGTCCATCTTTGCCATTACTATTACTTCTAGATATTTTCCATGCTGCTTTTACCAATATACAGCATTTCTTTGTACTGAAGCTCCGATATCACTTATTTGCTCTGAACCAACACAAATTCAACAGGTTCTGAGATTCTGACTCAGGAAGACCACCTAATATAAGTACACCAGTCTTCTTATCATTTGCAAATTGGATTACCTTACTGTTAAACTTTGATCTCCATGTCTTCAGATGCCAGCACCTTTACTTGTTCTTTTTTTTGACTCACTGCAAACCAGTTTTTACGCTGTATATTTATTTTGCTTACTCCTATTAAGTTTTACACCTTATAATCAGTATTCTGTATGACACTGCATCAGATATCGTGTAAAATCTTGATTGGGCAAGTGTTATACATTGGAAGGGTTCCTCCTATTTATCATTCTGACAATCCGTTAAGAGTTTACTCAAGAGTTTATGCTGCTACTCATCATACAGGTTTTAGTCATTCAAGGAACTTGCCACCCTGCTTTACAAAATCCTTTCCAGACATTTTGCAGCCGCTGAAATAAGGCAGTCTGATCTCTTAGCTCTTGGATTCCTACAAAGATATTTTCTGCATATGTGGATACCATGGCTGCACTCCTTTAGTGAAGTCCATGAGTAATATATCTGCAGAAATGCTGTACCTTACGGTAATTGTTCTCCACAGTTATTTAGGTATCGGGGAGGGGGTACTCATCTAGTTCTTGTGTGCCAGTTCCCATAATTTCAACCTGGCTCTCCTCCACCTCATCTACTCGTATACTTTTATGTTTGTCCATGCTGTTTTAGTCTCCACCTGTGTTTTGCTCCATTGATCCATTATGAATACAAATATGAAAAAAAGTCAATTTTCCTACCTAATCCTTATCAAATTACTTTTCTGGCACTTTCAGCAACCAGCTGTTCTTCCTGAAATGTCTGTACTCAGTATATTTTACCATAATGTATTAAAAATACAAGCAAACAAGCTGAAGAACAACATGCATAATATATTAACATACTAACTTAAGTAATATTAACACATCATCCACATTTTGAGATGCATCAGACAGAATGCTATCACCAATTGAAAACATAAAACGATGTAGAGAAGTTCTATTTGTGACTACAAATACATATCTAAAACAATGAAGGAAGAGTTGTCCTTTAATATTGCTAACCTCTTGTAATGCAGAACCAAGCTTAACATTCACAATAAGGAGAACAGCAACTGGATTCCTGTTTGTATCCTACAAACTGTTAAGAGGTGACCTGTGTCTGGCATACAAGGCATCCACCAACCCTTTATTGATGAATTTACTGCACATCAGCAAGTCAAATGGCATCAGAAATACAGTCTCTAAGGATCTAAACCTCTTCTACACTATCAACAGAATGGTTTGGAGGACAGATACTGCAGAGGATGCTGCTGTTGTGGAGTAGACTCCCCATCTACATAAAGCAAAGTTTATCTCTGTCCATTTTCAAGTGCAGCTTAGATCTAAGGATGGGAAACAGAAAATGTATGCTCAGACTGCCCTCTGTACTACTACTAATGAACAGATTCAGCCCCTAAATGTTTTACTGCATGCATGGGCCCCCCCCAAATTATCTATGGTATGACCCCAGTTATTCTCATTACATGTAATATATAATTATAGACCATGGAATGGGTAAGGTCAGTCTATAACAACATTTAATAGCTTATTTCAAGAACAAAAAGGAAAACTGGCTAGGCTTAAAATGTTGTACAAGGGCACCTGGCCTAATACTCATCTATGAACATATGACTGAATGTGCTGATTCCTTTATATAGCTAGTAATGATTTTATATAAATCAGCATCTCAGTCTTGCTAATTTTAGAAAGCTTGATAGAGACAGCAGACTCTTTAAACATTATGATAAGCAATTCTTCTTGACTACTGCAGATTAGATCTAGAATATCAAACAGGTGCAGTTTAGGGCTTGGGATAATTTCTTGGAAGACTCTCTTTGAGCTGCATAGCATTTTATAGGGTTAGTGTTGTAGAACATGCAAAATTAAATGGAAATTCTTGACACTGCCAACACTTGGTATAGGTCATGGATAATCATGGAGGATTAATCGTTGCATTAAGGCAGTTTAGGTCAGCCAGCTCAGAATTAAGGATCAAATAATTCCAAAAATGCTGTTTGCTGTGATCTTTTAACTTATCGTTGCATTGTAATAGCTCCATTACAGAATAAAAAATATTTTTTTAATTTCTTGTTCTGGGTTTAAATTCATTTTAACAATCTATATCTGATTTAGCTAAGGTCTTCAAGCCTGTATGAGGAATTCAGGTACATAGTTGCACTGTGTTTTGTTGTTTAAGTGATCTAACTGTTGATATTAAACCCTAGTTTCATTCTTATGTACTGAGTGTATGTTAGGCTAGTAGCCTTTGCATTAAGGTAGTTCCAGGCCATTCAGTTCAGAGTCTAATTCTTTTCCCTCCCACACCTATCCTGTTGTAGTTATGAATGTTGTGTGTTGTTGCCTGCCCCTTATGATAATTAGACAGTATAATTCCCTCCCTTTCCCAGTTTATTGGCTGTTGACAGTAAGCTAATAAGTATCATTTTGCAAAGTCTCTCCCATTAAAATACTCAGCAGGCTGGAATACCTTTGATAAAATTGCTTAATATTGAATGTACTGATACCGCTTACACTGATTTTAGTATAAAATTAGTGAGTTTTTTTAGCTATAATTAGTTTACTGGTTCTTACTGGTGGCGGAAGAAGGTTTCCAGGCTAGTTGCTTTATTTTGAACTTTAAATACTCAGCAGCAAGTCCTCCCAAACATTATCCTAAAACCGAACTCCTGTTATAGTTACTCCGGCCCCCAGAGTCATTCCTGTTGGGATCATGAACCAGCACTTCCCCACAACTCCTCCACCCTGCCTGAGATGGGTATCCTGAGACAGTGTAAACATTGTTTGATAATGTCTGACAATTATCTATTACTTGAAGGATGTAACACAGTGTGTGAGAGATGTACATATATGATATCCTTGGAAGCAAAAATTTCAGACACCAGAATCATCAGCAGTACATCAAACATCATACCTCTTCAAGGCCTTCAAAATACACATAATCCATCATATGCGGAGGTTCTGAAGAATAACTTGTCTAAATTTCAAAGACCTACAAAACACAACACAGCCTCAAAGCACACCCACCAAATTAAGCTTACCTCCTCAAGTAGCACAAGGAGTCCCAAAGTCACACATGCTGAGCCTGTAAAGTAACGCAACCAAATATTCTTGTTATAGGCGACCCTATTGCAAGACATATAGATGTGCCACTTACTATGCTAAGCAAGGAAAGAGTGACGGATGATTGTTTCTCTGGTGTCAGGATCCATCAGAGCACACATGCACGCAAGTCCTTGAAAAACAGATGACTCTTGTCACACTCCATGCTGGTGTCAATGACTTGAGCTTTACCTCCCTGGACTATAAGAAAAGAGATATTATGAAGCTTTCACACTATGAGTCCAAGATAAGTATTTATTTTATTGTATTGTATTTTATTTTATTTGTATTTGTTTTCCAGTGTGGAGTACTAATCTCCATGGACCTTTTTCAGACTCAGCCTGGGAGCAGGATCTGGTTAATTGACTTGCTCAGATTCACAGTCAGGCAATGGAAGCTGAGGGAATTGAACCTTGCACCACTGGACACAGGAAACAGCTGATTATGCAGCATTCTACCTACTCCAAGGATGATGCTCAGATATTAGCAAAAATAATTGACTTCTACAATTGGCTTTGATTTGCGTGTCATTCAAGAAGGGTCAAGTATTTGAAAGCCTGGGATAATATGATTGCCAGACTACACTGCTGTGCTGGGGGAGGCCTGCATCTGTCCCCTTTAGGGATTTGATTACAGCCAAAGACATTGTCCATCACCATAGTGCCATTTTTAGGCAATGTCAACCTGATAAACCTACCAAGAAAGCAAAACAAGCAAAGAAAAACATAAAGGTGTTACTAATCAATGCTAGGAGCCTAAAGAAAAAAATTCACTCTGTACAAAGCCTTCGCATCCTGAAAGACATTGCCATCTGTGTAGTGACTGAGACATCATCATCGTCGACCTCCTTTCTTCCCATTTTCTACACAAGGTCAGGGTGTCATGTCAACTGTTGCAATCCCTCTTTATTCAATGACACATCCCTGCCTTCTTCGATGCTCATGCTTGACTATCCCAGGTTTTCTCAAACACAATCCATCCACCTCTTTGCTGGACACCCTCATTTCCTCTTGCTTTTTTCCTGTCTGTTACAAATCTTCTTCACTAGATTGTCTCCTACTTTTCAAACATGTGCCCAAACCACCATACTCTGTACTGGCTGACCTTTTCTGCAATTGGAGATATTTTGGATTTTACTTTTATGCCCTCATTTCTTCAACTGTCCCACAATATGAATCCTACCACCCATCTCAAGCATTTCATCTCCATCACCTCTAACTTCCTCAATTGCTCTGCCTTTAACGTCAGGTTTCTGTACCATACAGTACTAGTCACACCTGTCATACACCACCCCAACACTATGTGCCAATTGGCTGCAGCCCCTCTAATTCTAGCTTTGATCTCCTCATTCAGAATTATCTTCTCTTTATCCACCCCCTCCAAGATGCTTGAAGCTGTTAACCTGTTCTGCAATTTTCCCTTCTATCTCAGTTCTCAGCTTTTTCTGATTTCCCATTTGATGCCATTACAACTGTCTTGTTTGTACTCAGTTTCATCTTATGTGCCTTCAGTTTTTGCATTTTATTCCCCTGTCCTTTGCTAAGGTTCTTACTCAGTCTTCTGGTAATACCACATCATCTGTATACAGTAACGTTGTTGATCTGTCCCCTCCAACCTATTTCTAATGTAATCTATCACCAGTACAAACATCAACAGGCTCAGAGCCAAACTCTGTTGCACATCAACTCTCATTGGGACCCCTTGTGTGAGACACTTTCCATAACTGAGTCATTGGGTCCTTGTACATAGCCTGGTCTAATTCTACTAATGATTCATGGACTTCAAACCACTGCAGGACTGCACAAATCAGCTTTTATTGGACCTTGTTATATGTTTTCTCTTAGTCTAGGAATGCCCAGTTGGACTTTTTCTTTATCTCTACCTTCTTGTAACTATCAGTTTCATTGCAGGCATCATGTCACTTGTGCTGCATCCTGATCTGAACTGATCATCTTCCATCTTACTTTCTACTACTCTGTGTATTTATCAGCCACCCTCCCCAGAGGTTTCATGCAGTTTGACAGGAGTCTAATACTTCTGTACTACTCACAGCTGTGAATGCCCCCTTTGCTCCTGAACACTGGCACTAGTATGCATATTAATACATTGAAAGGTGAATACTGAAACAGTAGATTCATTTAAGGAGCTTGGTATGTGGATAGATTCAGCTTTGAGTTTTTCTAATCAAATCAACCATTTGATCAATGATATTTATAGAATTACAGGTTGTATAAATAGATGTATAAAGTCTAGGAAATCAGAAATGATGAGGCCAATGTTATATTAGACCCATACATTAATATGGAATAACAATAGAAAAACCTTATAAGAAAATAAGCATGAATAAACTGTAAAGAGTACTGTGGAAATATACTGAGGGCATCTGTGGATGTTAATGTTTAATTATTATGAAAGACTGAAATATCTGAATTTGTACAGTGTATCATATAGATATCTAAGAGGAGACCTTATTCTGGTATATAGAGACAACTATCTCAGGGATTGTTTGCGGTTATCAAAATGTAGTAGAAAGTTGTCAGACAACTTATGTAGAAGATTCTATAGGAATGAGATGTGTACTAACTGGTTCTCCAATAGAGTAGATAATACATGAACTAGACTACTAAATTACATTAAAGCAAACACCAGTTTGGATATTTTTAAGAACAGCCTGGACACTTACTATAGGAACAACTGTTTTGGTATATTGGCATGCTAGAAGGACATTATTGCTCTTGCCCATGCTTGAAATATTTACATGAATGTATGCATTCTCCTATTATCTGGGATACACCTTTCTCTCCATATTGTCACAAGGAACCTCAGGAGCCATTTCTCACTGTCTCACCCAACATCTTTACCATATCTGCCATGACCTCATATGAGCCTCCTGCTTTTCCTGCCTTCATTTTCCTTGGTGCTGTTCTTACTTTTTCTATGGTGGGCTCTTCCTCCTCTTTAATTGTAGGCTGTGTCTGGCGCAGTACAACTTCTGCATGGTTTTCTTCATTCATCAGCTTCTGAAAATTCTCTTTCCATCAGCTTTTGATGTCCTGTGGGCTGGTGAGCAGGTTGTTGCTGGCATCTCTTATCAGGGATGCCTGACCAATTTCATTAGCTTTCTGTCTCTCTGCCTTGCAACCTGATATAGTTTATTTTTGCCATCTATTGAGTCACTTTCCAGAAGCTAGTATTGTGCTTCTGATGCCTTGTCCTTCACTACTGCAACTCCTCTCTTAGCCTCTTTGTTAGCCAACCAGTATTCCTTCCTAGGCTGGTTCATCTTTTCTATCTCCCACTTTTTCTTGCTCTCCTGCTTTCTTTTGATGACTTTCTGGACTTCTGCATTCCACCACCAGATTTCCTTCTGTACCTTAGTTCCATACCTGGCTCAGCAGCATATCCATTCTGTAATTATCACACACGCTGTTTTGAGGTGCTGCCATTTTTCTTCATCTCCACTTATTAAATATTCTTTTTCTGCATAGATCTTTGAGCCTTGTCTGATCACTGCTTGCAGTTGACTGTGGTAACCAGTGCTTTATGCTATGAGGAAACTGTTTTACCGCAGTTGACTTTGCAATCACTGATTCTGTCCCAATGCCATTTTCTTACTGGGAAGCAATCTACCTTAGTTACATATTGGCCATTCTTGTATGCGATCTTATGACTGTCACTCTTGCTGAACCATGTGTCGGTCACCATCAAGTGATTTGTCAGACAGAAGTCTAGAACAGCCTCTCCTTCTTTATTCCTGTGGCACTACCCATGAAGACCCATTCCTCATATCTTGTTCTGTCTGTACCAACATGTGCATTCAGGTCCCCCTATTATAAATGCCAAATCATATTGCCTTGCTATATCTAGCAGGTCCAGCAACTGATGTCCAAATGCAACCTTTTCTTCACTATCACAATCCTGCTGTGGGGCATAGGCTGAGATTATAAATACTGCCCTATCATTACACTGGAGTATGATTGCCATGAAACTGACAATGCTGGTGGCATCTCTCACTGTCCTCTGAAATTTGTTTCTCACCGCAATTTCCACACCATTTTCCACCTGTCCTGCTCCTTGGTAGTAGACTCTAAATGGCTTTGCTGCATTGCCCTTCCATCTTGTCTACTTATCATCATGTCATCCACTTCCAATCTCCTGTCAGTGGACCTACAGTGAGAATAACAATTCCTTGTTCATGTTTTGCAGGTTGATTGCTTTCAACAAAGCTATCCCAGGTATCCTAAGCTGGACAACTGGACATTGGCCGACCAGTAGCTTGTTGAACAAGGACTGCTGAGTTTTATTGCAGGTACACATTGGCCAATAGGAGCATATACACCCCTCTCAATGTTAGCTTGGGTCCCTGGCATAATAGGCTGGGTCTTCCACCCACTAATCACTGGCATATACTTATGCCCATTTGGTGACATTAATTAACATGACTGAATTAAACTGAGCCATATTTTACATTAGCAAGTAGCTAGGCCTGCCACTGCATGCTGTCTGTGATCCATGTTCTCCTATCTTAAGGAAACTGCATACCACAGTAGGTGCCCAAAGCAATTGGTCTAGAGTCTATGCTGCTGCAATTCATTGGTGAGTTTGAGATGGGAACACTCAAAACATGGTTGTGGGAGATGGGAGGAACCCCAAAGAGACAAAGGGAGAACATGCAAACTCTGTATAGGTATTGGCCAAGCTCCAAACTGAACCTCGTACCTTGTGCAGTCATGGTTTAAAATAAAAGAAATAACTCCAGTTGTGCAGGGCTATAACACCTTCCACACATTTTAGCCAGTTGCTGTGCAGAAGGGAAAAAAGGTGGAGATGTCTCAATCTACATTCAGAAGAGACTCACATCAATGCTGGTTAAGCAGCATGATGCACTAGAGCTTCTTTATGTCCAAATAACCATCAGAAAGGTCTTGTACCATTAATTAGCTAGCTAAAGAACTTCCTCTGTGACACAAGAAAGCCTCAGTGCCTATCTACAGAAAGCAGAATCGCTCAGTATTAAATTCAATACTATTTCCCTAGTTGATGTAAACTAGACTGACAAACCTACACCACTGCTATTGAAATGTACAACACTACTACTGCACAAGCACAAAGATTCCTGGACTTTGTCAGTACTAATGCCCTGGAACAATTAGTTAGAATACCACTGGGGAAAAACATGTTGGATCTTGTCCTTACTAATATGGGAGCATCATGCACTGTTCCTTGAGTACCTTCATCACTTGTTAGAGCTGAACAAAAAGCAGTCTCCTTCAAAAAAAAAATTGAAACCAGAGATACCTTCAAATCCAGGTACCTTTAGAAATTTCTTTAAGGCAAACTACCTAATCCTAAGTGATACATTGACAAACTTGAAATCTCCCACCAAACTCAGTTAACTTCAATGAATGCACAGAAATGTACACCACCACATTTTATCAGCATGTGAACAGCTGCATAGATGCAGCTGTATCCCATAGGAACAAGTGCAAGGCAAACCACAGAAAAAAAGTACATAGTACAACTATAATACCAACAATCTTTATAATAAAAGAAAAATAATTTTGACAAAAAGTAAGAAGAGTAATTCACAGAATGTTAGAGTCCTTGTCACTGAAAGAAAACAAACAACTTAAGAGCTTAATAAAATCAACCAAAGTCATGCTTCACGCTAAAATAATTACTCAAGCCAAAGATGATCAGAAGGCCTGTTTTAGTTAAGTTTTTATTTCCAATATACTTTTTATTGCTTTTGTTTTCCAACCAAAATATTCAGACATTACAGCATGAAAAACAACAAAGAATAACAATTATTTACAATGCTCACATAAAAACTTACTGAAACTAAAAGCTAACAGTTTCACCATTCCTGGAGTTACAGGGGGAAAAAAAAAACAAGACACAAAGTTAACTTATGGTTCTATCAAAAATGATACAATACGCCTGTTTCAGAATAAACTAAAGTTATACTTATTAAAAAAGTGAAAATAAAAAGCTTGTTTTATATCATCATTTGCATGATGCTTAGTTTGTGTAAGTAGGATAACCTTACTTAAGAGGGGTTTGTGAAACTCTGAACTATGTACAAGTTACACTATTTACTGTGTTGGATGCCATCCATTTAATGTTAATCTTGAAGCATGTTTATGTTTGAGTGTTATACTTTTTGTGTTTAGTATATAAAAGTTTTTTAAGTGCCACCTGATTTGTATTTAAGTTTATAGATTTTGTTTGGTTGTTAGAATTGTATCTAGAAGAGAGTTCCAGTATGTTTGAAAATATGCTCTTTTTTGTGCTTTTTGTAGCTAATCTGTGGGAGGTGATGTACTTAACTGCCATGCCTTTAAAGTTGTTCCATGAGATATTATTGTTATTTACCCAATTTTTAGTTATATAAAATTTAAGTAGGGCACATAATGTAATTAAGATGTTTGCGCATTCCCTTGATTGAACTAGGGATTATGTGCAGAATCATTGTTTCCCAGGAAAATGTGTTTTTTTCTTATCCATTTTTTTCAAGTTGCGCTCTTAGAGAAAACCAGAGCTTGAAAATATTCTTACAGCTCCAAAAGATATGTGGAGGATATCCACGTTTTCTCTGGAGAAAAAAGGGCACAATGATTTTTTTTTGTTCCCAGATTTTTTAAGGACAGCTGGGATATAGCATTAGTTGTTGTTAATCATCATTTGTGTGTAGACTGGGTTTTTGAAAGGTGTTAGTTTTAAGGTATTGTTAATACCTTCTTGTTTTTGTGCTGTTGTGCTGTTGTGATAGTTTTATTAATGTTTTCCCAGTATCTTGAGTAAAGTAACACAGATTGGTGTTTTATCTCATTTACTGATATGAAGGACTTTGAAATTATTTTCTCTTAACAGCTAATGCTTTGATTATATTTTGGGTAATTTCTATAATTTGTGTATCTATTTTGTAGTTTGAATATTTCAACTTTACTAGTGATATAATTTGTCGAAGAATAGGATTGTAGCCACATGGTGTCTTTAATTGTATTCTTAAGTTTTCAAGTGTTTCTTCCTTGTGCTGTAAAATATGCTATACCGTTAAGTCTTTAATTAATGGGAATGGTTTGAGATTGGTCATTTTGTTATTTAACTTGATATTCGGGTTCATGTGTATGGATTGTAGCAAACTTGGTGAGTTCTGTAAGTTAATAGAGGTAAATAAAGATTGGAAATCCATTATTTAATTTTTAATTATTGGGTGTAATTTGCTAAAAAAAATTATGGTTGGGGTTAAGAAAAGGGGTAGCTTTGGGGTTTATATTTAAGGAGTGTAATAGATTGGCCCATATGTTAACCCATGTTGGGTACCAAATTGTTTTAGTTCTATCATATTCTGATATTTGAATTAACTGGTTTGCTTTGATGATAAGGTAGTACAGATTAAAATCTGAGAGTCCCAAACCTTCTTTTACTTTTGGTATTGTGAGTTTTGGCAGCATATTCTTGTTGTTTTAGGGTGCCATAGGAATTTAGAGAGGGCCTTTTCCATTGATGTGAAATTTATTTTGATATTTTAAGACATAAACATAAAAAGTATATTCAAATATCTCTACACCTGGAAAGTAAACAGTTACATTGCAGTTGTTTTATTATAATATTCCATCGGGATAATTTTTAAAGCATTTTGTTGTAAGTGCCTTATTTTGCTCTTAAACTGCAAAGAGGACAGCAGTTATGTGAAGGTGGCCTAATGGTTAAGGTGTTTGGCTTACAAATACAAAGTACAGGGTTTGAGTCTCACAAGGGATAATCGGCTAGGCTTAAAATGGCTCACAAGGGCAGTTAGCCTAGTACTAATCTATGTGAGATAGAAGTTTTTTTTTTTGTCTGATTTCTTCTCTGGCTTATTACAGGTGTTTTGGATTTTTCTGTAAGTGCATTACCGTTGAACTTTTTTCCCAACCCTCCTACCCTCTGATTGCTACAGTTTTGTTGGATTTATGTTTAAGTGAATTATTATTGGAGTTTCCCCAGTCTTTCTTCACTGAGGTTGTGGATTTTATAAGGGACATTTCCAGCCCCTTTTTGTAATTTGAGTACCAAGCCCCTCCCTCTCCTATTTATTTGCTATTTTCAGTTAAGCACAAAAGTGCCAGTTGTATAACCTATTTAAATACTTTACCCTCCCACTGCCTTCCTTAGATCTGTAACACTGAGGGTCCACCAGCTAAGCAGTACCACTCTTTAATTAATATCCCTTACAATAAATTGTCTCTGGAAATTCCTTCCAGTCTTATCTTATCTTATCTGCTTGACTGCTGGGAATAAGTAGATGAAACTGTAAGATTCCTCTCCTTAGACTATTAAAGTTAAAGTTACCTGACTTTTTATCTATACCTCTCAACCTCCCGATGAGAGAATCAGGTTCATAGGTTCATAGGTTTATACTAGGCTATCTGCCCTAAGGCATTTATAAGCCTAGCCCAAAGTTTTGTGGCTTACGCCACCCCTTATGTTAAAAAATATTGTGCCCATTAGTTTGTTGTGCCTCTGTCCAGCAGTGACACAGAGATGATTCCCGGGGTAAACCTACGATCTCCCATCCACCGGTCAAGATTTCTCTTGAACAGAGCCAGCGAGGTGCTCTGCCTCACATGGACCGGGATTTTATTCCACAGCAGTGGAGTCTCTGAGTGACAAATCTATCCCTCCAGCATGTCTTATTTATATCCGTGCTAAGGTTTAAGTCGCTTGCTCTAGTGGATCTGGTAGATTTGGATTTTTTGAGGTGGAGCATGTCCATTAATTCCGGGTTGGACATGGCCTTGTATGTCAGGCACAGGTCACCTCTGAGCAGACGGTATGCGACTGAATAGAGCTGGAGTTTCTTCAGTCTGGCAGCATATGACAGATTTTGGAATCCCTTTATCCTTTTGGTGAGGAACTTTTGGGGTCTCTCCAATTGCTGCAGGTGTTGGGTGAGATACATCCCGAATGGGGCATTGTACTCGATCATTGGTCTGATAAGTGAAGAGTACAGGGGAACAATGACCTCACTTGATCTGGATGTGAATCCCTTCATGATCAGGTGGGCAATGTAGAAGGTCTTTCTAACCACTTTAGCAATGTGAGTGTCAAAAGAAAGGCCACTGTCAACCTGGGTCCCCAGGTCCCTGATAACCTCTTCTGTGCTTAGTGGATTGCCACCTATATGGTAGCTTGGGGTTACCTTGTTTTTCCCAAAGGGTATGACTATACATTTTTTGGCATTTAACTTCAGGCCATGGCTCTGGCACCAGCTATCAGTTTCCGTGAGACCCCTCTGAAGGATATCTGTGTCCGATGTACTTTCCACTATGGCGCCCAGTTTGCAGTCATCTGCAAACTTTGTCAGCCATAGTCCTCCTATGTTTGCCTGTACTTCTGAGAAGTAGATGCTGAACAACAGGGGGCCAAGGACTGAGCCCTGTGGGACACCACTTGTGACCGGCTTGGAGTCTGACATGGTGCCAGCAACTCTGACCCTGTGGGTTCTGTCCTTTAGCCAGTTTGCAACCCATCTTGTGACATATGGGTTTACATTTAAGCTGGTAAGTTTCTCTATAATACCTGAGTGGGGTATTGTGTCGAAAGCTTTTGCAAGGTCAAGGTAGGCTGTATGGACTGCCTTTCCTCATCAATGGCCTTGGTGACTGTTTCGAAGAAGTCGACCAAGTTCAAAAGGCATGATCTGCCCTTGACGAAGCCAAACTGGGTCGGGTCCAATGTCTGCAAGTCCCTATGTCTTTGTTTATGAGTTCCATTATGATCCTCTCCATAGCTTTGCAGACCAGGCTTGTTAAGCTTATGGGCGGTAATTACCAGGGTCCGAGAGGCACCGCCTTTGTGGAGTGGGACCACAGTTGCCGTACGCCACTCCTTGGGCACATATCCTGTGGTAAGGCTAAGATGAAACAGCTGCCTTATGTGCGGGTTTAGTTCCTCATTGAGTTCGTGTAGCACACAGCTGGGGACACCATCCAGTCCCATTGATGCTGTGTTTTTAGCTTTAGAGAGAGCAGCTTTTACCTGCGCATTTGAGATGTCTGGGAGGCTACACTCCGCTGGAATAGTTATCTCTCCTTTTGGGAGAGGGGTGAAGTTTGCACTGAACCTGTCCGCCAGTATGTTGGCAATGTCTGTGGGTTCAGTGATTTTTGTATCATTTTGGACTAATTCTGAGCATATCTGGGAGATTCCACCCAGGTTTCTAACATAGCTGAAAAAGGCCTTATGATTGTCTTTTGAATCTATGGCAATTTTTCTCTCAAAGTTGGCCTTGGATGATTTTATGAGTGCTCGTATTTTTTTACTAATAATGATCAAGGGTGTCTTCTCATTTATGGATTTTGCTCTATCATGTAACAGCTTTCTCCTCTTATTGTAAAGTTTGTTTATGGCTGGGGTCCACCAGACTGGACGTTTGCCCTTGGTAGAAAGAGTCCTGGTTTTATTAGGGATTGCCTGATCCATGCAGTCCTGGAGGTGTTCGTAGAAGGCATTTGTAAGGGCTTCCGCAGCTTGGCTTGTGGTTTCCACTGGCTCGGGGGCCTTGAAGGATACCACACCAGTCTTGAGTAGTGTGAAGTTTGCTTTAGAGAAGTTCTTCACTGTGGTCTTTTTTGTTTGAGGTGGGGGCAGGATGTGAATTTCCAGTGAGATTAGTTTATGATCTGATCTCACCAATGAGGGATATACTTCCGGTGTGGAGCATTTTGTCCCCATGTTTGTGATGATGAGATCTAGTATATTTTCTCCTCTTGTGGGAACGGTGACTAGTTGTTCCATGGCATTTGAATTTATGAACTCCAGGAACCTTTGGGCTAAAAAGTTGGGGCTTGAGTAATGTTCCCAGTCTATATTCGGGTAGTTGAAGTCACCCAATATAATGGTGTTTGGAGATACATTTATACCCTCCAGTGTCTTCAGGAAGGCTGTGTGGGGTTCCTGAGTTTGAGAGGGTGGCCTGTAGCATGCTACAAATTGTAGAGCAGTTTTGCCTATAGTTAATTGCACCTAGATGGTTTCCGATGCTTCGTGCATTGCCACCAACCTGGAGGTGTGGGTATCCTTGATGAATATGGATACACCCCCTCCTTTTGTGGTGTGGTCCGGGTTTTGGGGCGAGCATGATATGAGGTAAAACCTGATAGTGCCGGGGTGCTCTCAGGAGCCTTGAACCAGGTTTCAGTTACAGCACAGACATCAATGTTCTCCATACTGAGAAGGGCCTTGATTGCGTGCATTTTGAGATTTAGACTTCTGGCATTGAGCAGCATTGCCCTTAGTTTCTTCCCATTTTTGTTTTCTAGGGTGGTAGGTTTAGAATTTGAGCCTTGCCTAAAAAAGGCACTATGGGGGTGGCAAGAGCCTTAGCCAATATCCGGAATCCCAGGGGTGACAGGTGCAAGCCGTCCCTTGCGAAGCAGCGTGGCTTGTCAAGCATGTCATCCCTGGCAGACAGACACTGGATCCCCTTTGAATGACACCAGAAATTAAGCCAATTGTTAAAGCTGATCATCTTGTCTCTATGTTGTGGCATCATTCTTGGTGAAGGAAGGATACTGCTCAGGGTCAGGGTCATACCTGCCTGGGCTACATTATCAGAGAGCTCCTCTATGTCTCTTTTCATGTAGTCCAGGGAGGTATGTCTCAGGTCGTTCACACCAGCATGGACAATGACTGTGTCATATTTGTACTTGCTGTGGAGTGACCAGTGCTTGTGTTATGTGGCGGATTCTAGCGCCCGATAGGCAGCTTACTGTGACCCTCTCCTTATTCAGCCTGGTGAGTGGGACGTCAGTGTGTCTGACTATGGAGTCACCTATGACAAGTATGTTTGGTGTTGTATTTGGCCTTAAGTGCTGTGACTGCTTTGCACACTGATTTTGTGGTTTATGTGTTGCCTGTGGTGTGTCATGAGGTGGCAGTTGCTTGGGTGTCTGCTTTGGAGGCCTCTGCTGTTTAGGTAAATTTTTGCTCAGAGCCTCCGAGTATGTCTTTGTGTGTTTATGTGTTTGATTCATTGTTGTGATAGCTTTATGTGAGACTGGTTTTGTGGTGTGTGTAGTTGCCTTCTCCTCCTGTCTGGTCTTACCAGTCCTGAGTTGAGAGAGCTCAGCCTCCAGTTTGGCCAAATAGCTGCATCTCTCGCAAGTATCAGGGACAGCAGACTTCAAAACCAGGATAATCAGAGACACTAATTATCATAGGATATGCATATTCAATGAGCACATTAATACACACATCAACATGTTCAATCATGCCTCTCAGTCGTACCAAATTCCCTGGTCTATGCCAAGAAATAGTTCTACACACTGTGCAAATAGTAAAGACAATAAAGGCCAAATTAACTTGGTATCCTATGCAGAGCAAGGGTTCTAAAATCATTTTTTAAATCAGTTTTTCATACAGCTCAGTAATCTGTTTTAATGCAATACAATGTTGCACAACAAAGACTTCAGGTGAAGGGCCTAAGACACTTTACCCTGTCTAAGCCATCATGTCCCCCCTGCCATATTAATCATCTATTGCTTTCTTAAATTATGATAAACTCGTACTTTCCCATATCTCTTTCATTAACCTTTTTTAAAAACAATATCTTCCAAAGCAGCAAACAGAAAAGTATCTGCAGTAAATAAAAGTTAAGCTTTAGCATCAAGGTCCTATTTCTAGCATGTTCTGTTATGTTTTGCCCATCACTGCCTTTTAAAGGGACAAATTTACCACCTCATTAATTTAACTAATGTCTACTAAACACTTACATGGTCTGTCATACTGCTGTGTCTTTCTGTCTGATTTTGTCATTATCCAAACTATAATTGAAAGGATATGGAAACAACTCTGAAAGTTTATAAAATGTTAAAAATGACTTTTCCAAATTTTTAGTCTGTTACGCACTTCTCATCTAAGTGCCTGGGCTTAATAATATGATGCTTTGATCTTGACTTTGTTTTTTACTTTTTAATTCACTAAATTGCCCTCCAGTATATTGCCTTTTTTTGCATTTCCTGAGACAGTATCTATACGTATAGTATTATGGTATTGTTTTACAAAATGCAGGAAGACAAATCAACATTTATTAGTTAGCACAGTTATAAACTCCAGTAGTACAGGAAATAAAATCAAAATCCAATTCTTAATTTCCTCATCGTACTCTGGTAGTGTGCACAGCATATCCTCAGACCTCCTAAGATCATTCTTACTGCCCAGTCAGTAACTGCAGCAACCAGAAGCACCCCCTCTCTCAACTCCAAAATTCCTTTGACCTTCAATCTCTCCATGACCAGCTCTAATGACTCTGCTCATTTGAGTTTCGGCAAAGCAAACCCTTGGTCTTCCATTTCTCTCTTCTAGTCTTGAGACGTGAATACATAGTCTATGTTCCACAAGTTCATCCATGCAAGTCAGGAGTCCAAAGAAGAATGAACAAGTTCAGCAAGTCTCCTTCTAGCCTTTCTTAATATGCAGTACGAGTGGACATACTAGAAAACACAAACCATCTCAGGTCAACTGCTGCACCTTTCTTAAGCAGGTAGAAATTACAGAGTAAGAAACTGGTTAACACCATGTAAATTAGCTTCAGTAAAGTGACATCCTGATTGGATTGGATGTATACGGGCAGAATAGAGGTGTCTTTACTGAAAATTGCAGGACAGTAAGCTCCTAAATATGGAGGTTAGGAATTCAACATTATTTAGAGATAAAATTGGGTACACCAAGACAATACAGGTCATTTGAGAGGTGTGTTCATATCTTCCTGCCTGCTTAGTGCACTATGCACTACCTAGAAGGTTCACCCTTCTTTCCATGTGTCTTTTAAAATCTGCTTATTCTGTTGTTCTGTATATAGACCGAACTTGACTAACTACCAGCCTAGAAATTTCTAGGATAAGTACTTCTGAGTTACTGAAATAGCTCTGCCTTACATTTGACATTTACTGAGATACAAGTCTGAAATGATTTGGTTTAAACTCCAGTGAGAGTAAATGAAAAACTAAGGTATTTCCAGGCCTCTATTTGCTTGTAGAACCTTGTATTTTGCTGATTTGCTATGTTCAGTCGGCTCATTTGATTTTCTTATTGTATTCTTCTCAGCCATCATAAGTTGCCTGTATTTCCACAGTACTGCTTATCAAGTAGCCATATAGGCACAAGCACTTAGAACACTAACATTATATATCCAACTCAAGAAATTCTGGAAATATTTAATAGTCAGTAATTGTGGGAAGTAGTTTGCTTCTCTTTGTGAGCAGATGTATATTGCTCATAGTACACAAATAGAACTCCAGATAAGCATTGCTTAATCTCATACACTACTCCCCCACCAGTCCACAGTAGCAAGCAAATAGAACTATGAATCCATACTTTCCAACTGTCACTGTAGCCAGCTTGCTTGAAACGGGCATCTTGAGATGATGTAGCAATTGTTTTTTGTTTTCTGACAACCATCTACTACTTAAGCAATCTGCTAAAGTATATGAGAGATGTGGTTAAATAATGTTATCGAATGCAACGTTCTTGCACAAAGTCACTAAAAATAAGAAGGTGACAGTATCACCCACATCAGACCAAACACACAGACATAATTATGCTGAGGTTATTAGAAGTAACCTAACTAAACCACAGGCACCTCTTAAATGTACGTCAAGAAACAAGCACCCTCGGCTGTCTCACAAGCATTCATCACAGGCAGCAACTACCATGAAATATAATCTAGTCCAAATGCCCATAAGGGAAATCACCACACATACCAAGTTCCTCATCATTGGTGATTCCATAGTGAGACACATTAATGCACCACTCACAAGGCTGTGCAAAGACATGGTCACAGTCAGTTGCCTTTCAGGCACCAGAATTCGAAACATCACACAAGCACTCAAGTCCTTACACCACAAGTGCACATATGTCACTGCCATTGTACATTGGGTGTAAATGACTTGAGACATACCTTCATGAGCTATATGAAAAGAAGCATGATGCAACTTTTAGAATATTAGTCTGAAGCAGGTATGAACCCAGCCTCAAGCACTATTCAACCATCACCAAGAATGATGCCGCAATATAATCAAAAGATAATTGACTTCAACAATTGACTTAGATTTTGGTGTCATTCTAAGAGGGTACAATATATAATCACCAAAACTGGAAAAACCACTGCAAAGAAAACAAATACGCCCCAGGAACAATGACAGCATACTTGGACTGGTTTTAATAAAAGTTCAACAAACAAAGTTGCAGCAAGTTGCTACGTCCACAATAAAAACTAAAAGCAAGAAACCAACAAATTCAATATGAAGCGCTTTTCGTCTGTACTATAAACAGACTTCTTCAGATAAAAGCACACCGTGAGTTCAAGCTTTTAAATGTAGTACAATAGTCACATGATGAGTATAAACCTATCGTTGACCCTTTAAAGAACAAAACAGTTCTAACCCACTTTTCCAAACAAACGGTGTGCATATTATATTCAATATACCCTAACAGCCACTTAATACAAAGTACTAAAATATAAAAAAATGTATATAAAATACAAAAGTTGTTAATACATCATACTTAATATTGTATTCGTTAAAACCAGTAGAAGCAAGTTATTACTCTAAGCAACAGTGCTGAATAATTCACACATGAGAAGCCCAAACCAGAGCAAAAAAAGTGCTATTAACCAAATGGCACTTGTGTGTATATTGTAAGTACCATTACCGTTTCTGAATTTATAGTGCAACAAGAGTACGGGTAGTTGTATAATGTACTCGAACAACTATAATACTCTGTCATACATAGCCATAAAAACCTAGGGCAGAGCCATGAAAATGTACTATGGCGCTAATGTCAGTTTGTATAAGTTCCACAAATACCAAAATCAATGTGTAACTTATAATGGACTTGTTAGTAGTGTTGGTAGCCTATTCCAAACACCAAACATTAAAAAATACTAAAAATAATGGGGGGGAGATTCAGTAATCCTTCGTGTAGGATTAACTAAGTCCTACTCGGAGACTGCTGTCTAAGAGTTAGATGTCAGTGCTTCATGCATATGCATGCAGATGCGCTGACTCAACTCCCAGGCTAACATGGAGCATGTAGGAGTGCAGGGGGTGTGTCAGACTGCCAAGCAGTCCAAACATCCACGCTCCTGCAAGTGCCTAACTCTGCAAATGTCAGGAGATATGAGTGAGTCTGCTCAAATGTGTATACCCCCAACACTACACTCCCACTCATTAAAATACCCTGTACAAATGAAATAAAATGTAAAACATTTTTTTTTTATTATTCCCGATATAGCTGCCCGTATTTGCGCATGTGTGCACGGGTGTGCCCATTGCTTAGCTACAGTTAGCAGTGTAGACATCAAACAGGATAATAAACCACTTATATGCAAATTAAGCCAAATAGCAATAGTGCAGTGGTAGAGCCGTTGCACAAAGAGGAGGCATTCCCGGTTCGAGTCCCACCACTTCCCTCTCCGTTTTCTGTAGGAAATCCGTGCATAAAATAATTCCTGACATATAACTTTTAAATTATATTAAAATGCATTGAAATGGCTTATGTAGTGGTGAACGATATTTTAAATATATATAAGAAAGTGAAACGGTCATGCATAATAATGAATGCATAAGTAACCTATCTTAAGCAATGTGAAGCACTGCTAAGCAACGTTTACCAGTATTAAGCACATTTAAGAATAATTGCCCATAGCTAAGCACTGCTTTAACTAGTGTAATAGCTTTGCGTGGAGCTGTGCATTGTGCCAACTAGTGCAAACCAAACATGTTTGCTCGAAGCTGTGCACCGCACTAACTAGCGCAACATTGGGCAACGTAGAGCAACGTCGAGCAACGTTGGGCAAAGCTGAGCAAAGTCAGCTAAACACAGCCACACCCCCTACTGGTCAGGCCAGTAGTAAAATAAAAAAGCAATGACAGGTCTCAATCCCAGGACAGAGTGCACCATAATCACAGTACTAATCCACTAAGCCATGACAGCATTTGATGTTCATGGACTGTCAACACACATATACATATGAATCAAAGTTTAACCAGTGCTAAGCAGGTGTGCACTCAGTTGAGAACTTTCAAATCTGGCCAATCACAAATAAATGTGGGAAATGAGGCATATTTAAGCTCCATAGGCAGGAATACTCGCCATAACTGGTTGCAGCTCCCATCTGCAGGCAGCAATGGCTGGTGTCGGAGAGGGCTCTCGCTTCCGAGTGCAACGGTGGAGCAGTGATGAGTCAAAACTGATGGTTTGGCTCCTCGTCCATCATCATGATGCTAGACTCCTGCAGGGCCAGTTCCAGGGCATGGAATACAAAGTGGAGGCCTGGAACCGTCTCGCACATGAACTCACCAGTGCCACAGGTGTCCCTCGGACTGGTGAGCAGGTTAGACATCACCATGCAAACCTGAAGAGATGCAAGCAGGACCTACTGAACCAATGGATACAGGAGGCCCGTGGGATGCAAAATGCCCCACTACTGAGTAGGTAGCCATGGACCGAAGTATGTACAAATAGCTAGTGTAGTAGATAGTATGGATAGGTATATGTCTCAATATCACTTCATTTACTTCACAGCTGCAGGTGTCTGTGCTGCGAATCAGCAAGCCTATGCAGATAGGCTGCTAAGGCAGCACCACCAGGCAGGTTAGTAATTTGTTTGCATGTACATTTTTATAAAATAAGTGAGAGAGCCTGGCTAAAAGTGTCTCAGCCCAATATTAAAGGTATAATAAAGGTTGAATAAGCTCTCTGCATGAACTGTTATGTAAAATTAGCGAGACAGCCTGAAAAAGAGTGTTGTAACCCATTAATAAAGGTATAATAAGTCCTGAATTATTTCCCTGCATGTATTGTTATATAGAATAAGTGAGAGAGCTGAGTGCACATCCTGAATAAGATGTCTGCATGCACTGTAATAACAAATAAATGAGAGAGCCACTAGAAAAGTGTGTAATTTAATTAATACCGGTATAACACCTGTAGTGTGTCCGTGTCACCTTTTTTGAAATGTAGATGTACTCTTGCAGTATAGAAATAGTAGTGTTGTACTAAGCACTGTCAACCCACACTTGGGTAGGCCCATAGAAAGAGTACGAAGGGAGTGGCAGTATCTCTTAAGCATATATACAGTCCTCAACTGTAGTTTCAAGGCTGGCATGTATAGGTAAATCTGGCACATGTGTAGCTTGCAATTGTGTGCACCGTAAATGTCAATGTGCTGCAAAACATGTAGGAGGCTGTTAAAATTTAACTGGTAATGTCACCTGAACACATCCAGATATGTAGACATATGAATATAAATAAAATATATAAATAAGTAGCAGTAACATCTGCATCCTGGACAGTTTGTATATTAGATACAGGTCAGGTACATAATTAACTAGCAAAACACATCCCACAACATACTGGATTGTATTGCCCAGTGTAATAATACATGTAGTGGATATATACCTGCAGTCAATAGGAATGTAGTGTAAACTATAAGTTCATATAAGTTGCTAATGGAGGTATCTTTTTACACCCTACTGTATGCGCATAAACAATGCAATTTCACACCTTAGTGGGTATGTGCAATCTCAAAACATTTGTTGGGACATATGTCCAATTGGTTTATAAATATCTGCATAAATTTGATGCATGTGCCCTGTTCAAACACCACAATCTTGGTGGCCTGTTGCCACCAATCATCCTGCATGCTGTTGGAATGTCCACTGTCATTCAATATATGCATGTGTTATGCTTGCTGTTCAACTGTTGGAACTCTGGTGTGTTGGGTTAATGGGAATATTACTACATGCTGTTACAACTAATGTGGAATGTTGTTAGCTATGTTGTCATTAAATACACCTAAACACAGAACGTATGGGAAGGCCAGTCCCAGCGGACCCACCTGTCCCACCTCAGCTGGTGATTGTACCTGGCACCAGCAGGTCGGTGCCCAGCCTGGGAACCCTTCCTCCGCTGGTCCTGTGCCGCCTTCACGTGGAAGCACTGCAGGTGATGGGGCTCATCCCCCACATGCAAGCATGGCCGGTGGAGGGCCACCTGTCACCCTCCGAAGGGTCTGGGCTGTGGTGCGTAGGGAGATCCAGAGTTCAGTCGCTGATCCCCTATGCCAGCTTGAGGCAAGAGTGGCGCAACTCTCGGGTGAGCCTGCCCCTCCTACGCCACCCCCAGCACAGCCACCCTCCAGGCTGTGAAGGTGCAGTGGTGACTGCCCATGGGTGGGGATCTCAGTTCCACTGTTACCATTTATGGGCTCATGGGCTTGAGATTTCCAAACACCCTTCCCTGTCAGTTGTGTTCACCCACCCCATGTGTCATATTCCGCCCCTGTATGCGTCTTGTTTGTCTTGTCTGTTTACCTCCCCAACCTACCTCCCACAACATACCTCCTTCCCCTACCTCACATTCCACTCTCATCTGAAAAACAAAATGGGCAATCTGCTCCCACAAAAAAATTATGCCCCATACATAGCTGCCCATTTTACACAAATATCCGCTGGACACAGACACTGAAATTCAACTGGCAGTACAACATACTTCATTGTCTTCACCCCTCTCTCAGGGGTGGAAGGTTTCAAAATTCCCTCCAAATTACTAGTATATGCACAGCTGTTGCTGTTAAAGAAATCGCCAGCTATGGACCTTCCCTACACCCATCCTGCACATCCTGATCTGTTTTCCCTACTGTCTTTCCCTCTTTGTGCCCCTTTTTCACCACTTTCCTATCTCCCCATTTTCTTTTCTTTCAAATAAATGAGCGTGGTGGTTAGCAGGAGTAAGCACTTGTAAGCAGTAGTAAGTGGGTTTAAGCAAGTGTGCGCATGTGTGCGCTTAGCTAAGTATTGCTAAGCATCATGCAAACCCACGCAAACCTGCTTACAACTGCTTAAAAGTGCCTTAGTCACCCTGCATATGAGGGGCCTTGTTCTGCTCAGCAGCAAAATAAAACACCACTGTTAATCTCGAACCCCGGACCTTGGGCACACTAGACTGCATAAAGTACCACTAGGCCACAGTAGATATACAACAAGATGTTGCTGAAATATATATATTCTGCATCAAAATGTGTGAATATAAAGGAAGGATAGGAATGCCATAACTCAAAACCTGTTCTGTGGAACTTTACCAGCAGTTGTTGTGGAATTACATTACATGATTGTAATAACAGAACCAGACATTCTAGCAGAAAACACTGTTACAGCAGCACTTCACAACCCCCACACAGTATCATAGCAGGACAATCCCCACACAAATGTACAAAATACCAGTGTGTTCAAGGTACAGCAAGGATGTAGGTAGGCATACTCAGTACTGGAATTGTCCAGTTTCATGACCATCCTGTGATAATGTTAACAAAATAAAAAGCACAAACAGTGCAGAAGTGAGTACATTAATATCCACAGTATAGCTGTTCCCAAACAGTTCATGTGCCAAATGAAAACATCGCAATAACTACATATGCATGGCAGCTAATTGCAGATGTTGTAAAGAAACTCCATACTCCCATGTATCTTGTGTTAGTATTTCTAGGGGTGAGTACAATTTTACACTGTCAACTGTGTACTGGAAGAGGCAACATTCAGGTCTGAATACAACACACAAATAACTGGCTACACCCTTAGCAACAGTTAGAAGAAGTATACCAACCTTCTGACTTACACAACGGTGTCCACAGCAAACAAGCATGGTCCCCACTTTGGAATTCTGAAAGGGATATGCCTACCTGACCTAGCAATTTATAGCACTGGGTTGCTATGACAGTGAGTACTGCAAGTACCACACAGCAGGCTGCATGCAATTGCCAAATGGTGGCCACCAATTGGTACAGAGGCCATCACATGTTCATGTGCAAATACCTATAAAAGCAGGCTGTACTTGCTGTCCGCACATGCAATCATTCCATCCATTGCAGGTACGGAGGGAGAGAGAGAGCAAAAAAAAAAAAAAAAGGTGATGTAAAGTAAAGAAATATAACAAAAGGAATATACTGAAAATAAATCAGTATACTGACAAAAGTAATTATATTGAAAAAGTGTATTGAATAGAAACTATCTGAAAAAAAAACATTGAAATAAATATATTGAAAAAAGATTTGAAAGAAAAATATATAGAAAAAGTATATATATATTGAAAAAGAAATATAATGAAAAAAATATATTGAAAGAAAGTATTTAGAAAAGTTAAATATATTGAAAATTATTGAAAATCAATATATACTGAAATAGAAATCTATAAAAGAAAATTCCTGAACAGTAAAGGAGGTATTGAAACCAACACCTATATTGGGAAACAAAGTTTACCAGGATATACGAACACATACAAAGGAAAGGTATGTAACAGCTATGTATTTACTGTACTGTAGTAGATGTTTATGAAGAGTACTCTATATAGTTTGAATCATCCGTATGTGGCAGCAATACGTATCGATGCACAGATGGCCTGCATAACCACTGGCATGGGGAAACGAGTGTGTTGCTGTCTGCAGTGGGATGTGATGGTGACATATGTAATCCAGCATTAAATGTCAAACACCTGATCCATGTTATCTGTGTTCTGTACAGTAGTGTGTACAAAGTCAGTTTGGGGTAGTAGCCCATACGGTTTTGCAAACATGGATGTGACAGAGTAACAAATGCATGACAGTCATATTAATGTGTAGCTTAGCATTGGCAACAGCGGTACCAGGCTAGTATGCTAATTCAGCATCAGCAGCTATATATACACCCTCTGATATTACTGTGTGCTCACCTGTGACACCTGTTCATGTTGCAGCAAGGCCCAACAGGTCAGCTGTGAGATACATGTACTTACAACAGCGTGGTCCTTGTGTGTGTATGGAACACACATACGGAGAGATCTGTCCATGTCAGATATATTAGTATCTGTATGTGAGCGTTGAGCAAGGGACATACTGCAACTGTTTGTGAATGGTGGATATATATATGTTGTTGAAGGTTGTTATGTGCATATTTCTATGTAGGTTGTAGTGTGTGGCAGACCAGACAGCATACAGTGCTGGTTTATGACATGTGGTGGTTAAACACTGTGGGTATGATTCATGAGGTTTGCAGTGTTGCAGCCAGTGAGGCCTGCTAAAGCTACATGGGCTGAGAATGCCTTAAACGCCTTCTGCACAACACTGTGCAATGTTATGACATAACTGTATACGTCACAACCTTCCCATACTTGATATACCCACCATGACAGGTGGATTGTATATGTGCCTATATGTATATCTATATGTACAGCAATGGATGTTCATATGTATGTGTGTATGTAGATATATATATATATATATATATATATATATAGAGAGAGAGAGAGAGAGAGAGAGAGAGACAGGGTCATAATTACTGTAACAGATGCCTGGTGACAAAGCCATGGACTCAAACTCAGTGTTGACACTGCATTGGCATCCCTCCTTGCAAAGACTCAGTACCCATGAACTACCACATAGGTGGTAGTCTACTCAACACCGAAAGTGTGATAAGAGACCATGGGACACAGGTGGACATTAGTCTCCCCTTTGATAGTCACAGTGCCACACTAGTCATGTAATTCGACTATGTGGCACACTTCATCACAAAAGGTGTGTCATCCAGGGAAAAATAGGTCAGTGTTCCCCTCTACTCCACACACATAAGACCCAGTATAGAGTACAATACCCCATGTGGTATGTACCTCACAAGACATCTACAGCAAGTGGAAAGGACACAGACATACCTCACAAAGAGTGATACTGGTGACAAACAGATGCCCTATGCAAACCGTCCCACAGACCCACAACTACACTGTGGTGCATACCGCCTACCCAGAGGTGACCTCTGACTGACATACTAAGCTATATCAAACCCAGATCTGTTGAACATGCTCCACGTAAACAGGTCACAATCTGTACGAGCCACACACTCTTGGGACCAAAACCCTTTGACCACAATAAACAGCACATGCTGGAGGGATAGATTCCTATTTCAGAGACATCCCATACTCTGGAACTAACCAACTATCCATAGCAAACAAAACTCCTAATTACCAGTTGTCATAAATAATCCTGGAGACTACATGGAAGATAGTGAATACACCCAGGCAATCACCTCAGTGTCTCTGCTTGACTGGGCCAGGGTAGCGTATGGCTGGAGTTCTATAGGCCCTAGGGCCAATAGCCTCTTACTTACCTATGAAGTGATACACACCAACATGTACTTGTCACAATAATCGATATGTGAGGTGACTGAGTGTTATGGTGAATGTGTCGGTGAATGTGTCAGAGTTCGGTATATGTGTGATAGCTTAGTGGGAAACTGTTTCAGTCATGGTATTATGTGTCCTAGCTGTGATCCCAGCAAAAGATGTGTATGCAATTGTTATGCAGAAAATGCAGCATGCCATACGGTCTGACGTAGTCCCTTCTTGTCGACTGGGGTGTTCCACTGTAGGCTAAAGCAGTACATGTATGCTTATTGGGCATTACCGATGGTGAATCCAACTCCTGTATGAACTGTAGTACTACCTGAAGCTGTATGCCTAAACAGCACAGTATGGTGTACGCACACATTTATTGGAACCACTGTTATGTGTGTTCCCTGTAGACTCACAGATTACATACCTCAGGCATAAAGTCTGTTAACTACTGACACACAGTACTGTAAGGTACACAGGTAAAGGTCACCTGGGTCGCCATACCTTTAGTCTGTTATGTATGTCTGCTGTGTGTGTGGGTATGCCTGTACCATGGCCTCAGTCATATGTGTGTTACAGGGTATAACTGCGTATCTAGCAACATGTATAGTCTAGTACAGTGGTATGCCACCTATATTATCGAATGTGGACATATGTTAGGCAGGGGTCCGCCATCAAAGACTAGTGTGGTATACTGGTAATACCGTCAGTGGACTTTACATTCATTGCAATGGATTACATATTTCATGATGCATTAGCATGATATATACTTCCTGTGGCTAGGTGGTGCATTGTGTCACATACAGTGTGCCATGTACTGTTGTATAGTCTTACATACTGTTATAATTTGTTGCTGTGCAAAACATGGTTTGATATATAGAGTGTGCCAGGCACTGTGAGGCATCTGAGTGCTGAGAACTGATATGTGGTATTGAAAGTGTATATCTTCTGACAGCCAATAGGTTGCTATATATGGCAGTTAATTTATATCTGTACTTTAGAATGTCACATGTGCCACATGACTTGCTCGCACATATTGTTTATTTGTCTTCCAGGGTAATGTCCCACCATCGTAACCTGGCATATAGCACATCAGAGGAGGAAGCCATCACAGCGAGTCTGGTACAGCACTATGTGCTGCTGTTCTCCAGAACCAGCCAGGACCAGCATAAGTGGGCTGCGCTGTGGCAAGATCTTGTCCATAAGGTAAATGACATAAGCATGCATAGCCGGACATATGAGCAGGTACGCCCTCACTGCAGTGATTTAATTAGACATGTCCGGCAGCGTGAGTCTAATATCCACAGACAACAGCTTGCCACAGGTGGGGGGGTAGCCATCCATCCCCCCCTCACCAGAGTGGAGGAGCTGCTCCTGAGCCAGGTGGCTCCTGGCCAACAACAACCACAGCAATTAACATGTATCATCATGGAGGCCGGAGCCACCCAGCAAGTCTACATGGAGCATGCAGGTAACATGGCATAGCTGTAGAATATTGTTACCTCTATTGGTAGAGCATGCTTATGTGAGATGTGTACTGTGTAGTTAGATGATGTGGTGCCTAGTGTTGTGCAATACTAATAATTAGGAATATAATCTGTAGGCCTGTGACTGTCCACCATTGTACTACTGTAAGTTTGCAAACACACAGTAGCAATGCCACAGTTGTTGCCACTGACAAAGTGTCTGATATCCTTGTAGGTCCCGCTGGTGTGACAGCATGGCAGCAGAGCCATGCTGGTGAGTGTGTTATACCTTTAATATTGCTAATTAAATGTGCATGTCATAGGTGAGGTGTAGGCTATGTACACGTAACACACCTATGCATAATGCATGCCATGCATGTTTACTGTGAGACTATGCACATCCTAGTAACGTGGGTAGCTGCCTAAAACACATACAATACACAGAGCATCCCACAAAATTGTGACAACACTGTAGTGGACATCAGATAGGCAGAGCTGATACACATGCACACAACTTACACACCTTTGTCATACACAGTACATGTTAACATGCTACATATGGCGTATTCAGACACCCGCTGTAAGGTCACACTACAGTATCCCAAACCTCATCCACACAGCACACTTAATATACCTGAGGGGTAGATGCCTCACATTTGGCTGTGCAACACTCTTTAACACATAACACATTCATGTTAGGCAATGACCCCTATTGGGCAACCCACAAACCCATGTAACAACTGGCCGTGAAATGGTGAATGTAGCCATGGTACTGCAGTTCAGGTACAGCATACTATGTGGCGGTCTGGCAAACATTAGTAGCCTTGAGTGACCACATGATGCTGCATGATGATGGCTCATGGTACTACACCCCATCCAGTTACAGTGGCCACAGTAATACACATATCATGAATTGCATTGCACCTCAATGTTGTGTGTATGCAGACATATGCACCTATATGCTATATGCATAGCAATCCCCATTTGTAAAAAGTGACACACATATGTCTTGTAATGCTATGGGGTGTATAGGTCATATGACACACATTGTGTATGTGTGATGTTTTATGTTGCACTTGTGTGGTAGCATGCCATGTCATGGCTGGCAGTGACATGTACACAATATGTCCTACACTCACCATAACCACTGTACAATGGCTATGTTAAGCAATGGTATTCCATCAGGTATACATGCACCACTCATCCTGTGTGTATACATAGCATGCATTTGCTACACCTGTGTCCACAATCATCTGCTAAAGACACAGATGCTCACACACTGATACACATCCAGCCATGGTATGTATACCTGTGACTGATGGTGCACAGGACATTGCAGGGCTTTTAATACCTGCACAGCAATGTTGTGTCCATGTACACATTGCGTTACAGGGTGAGGCCATTCACTGAACAAAACACACATGCATCAAGGCCATGCATACTGTTATTAGCAATGGCTGTCTACACTCACACTGCATGCTGCTGAGCAACACACGTCCTGCATGCTGTCACGTTTGCTATAAATGTTTGGCTTGTGATACTGTACCCCAACATCACACACTATTGAGTATGTTTGCGATTGCTGATGGTGTGTGTGTGTGTGTGTGTGTGTGTGTGTGTGTGTGTGTGTGTGTGTGTGTGTGTGTGTGTGTGTGTGTGTCTGTACTAGTGAGGAGTGAGCATGTGTGCATGTGTGCATGTGCGCATGTGTGCATATGTGCATGTGTGCATGTGTTCATGTGTGCATGTGTTCATGTGTGCATGTGTGCATGTGTTCATGTGTTCCTGTGTTCATGTGTTCATGTGTGCATGTGTGCATGTGTGTTCATGTGTTCATGTGTTCATGTGTGCATGTGTGCATGTGTGCATGTGTTCATGTGTGCATGTGTGCTGACATCATGTACAGGTCGTAAAGTGTGTTTCCTGTCTCCCTCTCACAGGTGCTGATACTGGGCTGGTTCAATGCAGCAGGGAAACTGATGTCACTGAGCATGATAGTGTCAATGATGATATGTGTGTTGAGGCACAGGCATGTTTGCCAGGGTCTATTGTTAGGCCACCAATCAACACTACACAAGTGTCCACCCCATCCATGCACACAGCCATACTGCCATTACATCCATCACAAATGCCCTTAGCAGAGGGACAGTGTACAGCCGGCATTGGCCAGGACTGTGTGGTATCCATGGGACATGCATCCCGACACAGCAGCCATACCCATATGTCTGAAAGGGTGACACATAGGCAGATGTCCAGGGGTTCTTGTCGGAGCACTGCTGCCCATCATGCCACTGGCAGACATGTCACAGGTCTAAGTACTTCATGCATGTTCCAGGCTGTCATGGAGGCACAGGCATGTATGGAACAGTACACCAGATGGGGACTGAGGGCACAGAGGGCACATACCGCTGTAATAGACAGTATCCGTGACCTAGCTGGTGCCATCCACAATTACACTGAGGTCACCAATAGATATTGGGGACAGACACTAGATGTCCTCAGCAATGTCATGTCCATGTATCAGGACAGTGCGGGATGGTTGAGTCATTGATGTGGACGTATGCCAGCAACATCAGCAGCTGGCAGTCACCACGGACATCCCTCGAGCAACAGCCGCTCCTGTAGTGCCAGCACCAGCCCCAGCAATGTGGGTGGGCTGTACATAGAATGTCCTAGAAGACCACGTGTGCGTGGCTCTAGCAGTCCCAGCAGAGACCTGGGTCCAGTGTACATCCATCTGCCTCTGGGGATAGTACCCAGTCTGGCTTGGTACCTGATAGTGTCAGTAGCACATCTGCTAGGCACAGGCACCGCATCCATGGCCAGAGATGGTGATCTGTAAAGCCTCACAGGTACAGTCTGTGGGTGTCCCACAAGTACTCGTATGTGGCAGCCGCATGGTGGAACTGTGTACATGCAGACACACACAAACATAATCCAGGCACCTAGGGCTAACACATACTCACACTCATTACATCAACATTGGCCCATACCATTATTCTTGCCCCTCACACACACACACACACATACATGTCAATTGGATGGCTCACTGTAGGCCTCTGGCAGACCAGCAACACACCCTGTGCATATGATGAAACTTGTGCCACCTCCTGTCATCTGTAACATCGATACAGGAACAGGCTACCATGGTGCTGATGCACAGAGTGTCATTATAGCAGTATAGCAATGTTAGCATGTAGTCAGCAGTAGAGTGTAATGATATACTTGAAGGTGTATCTGAGCAGGCATGATGCATTAAAGCTATGATTGTCATTGTAGTGTGGTTTATACCAGTGTTAGTTCCAAATGTATATTGTCCACCCACGTGCCACTTGGCTGATGTGTGCAGTATTGGCAGCATGTGTTAGTGAGTGGACAGTATGTGTGGGATGTGTGTAGCACATATTTGCAGGTGTACAGTTGTGTTAATGGAGGAGGTGCACTGTCTGCATGTACGTGCATAGTGGACACATGGGCAGGGTGACATGCTCTGTATTACACAGTAACACTCCATAGTTTCTATTGGTGGCCAGTATGCATTGTACTACACACATTTTGGAACCTGACTACACATGTGTGTATTACATGGTTTGACACTGTGCTGTGAGTGATACTGTTACTATCTGTCATTGTTTTGCATTCTGGTAGTATACATGACTTCAACAGCCTGACCATAACCAATCGTTAGATAATGTGTTGACAACTGACACACAGATGTAGGACACACAGTAACATTTGGATCCTTCAGGTACTATACTATGCTAGTAACCAGTGGTATTCAGCTGCACCCATTACTGGGACCACTCCTGTTCGGCATATGGCTCTCTTAGGTACAAGCAATCACAGTAGGGATATGTCTGTCCATGTGTGCTAATGCATACTGTGGCCTATACTGCATTCCCCAGGTGACACACACATCCTCCACAAGGGTATCATACAGACAGATACCTGCTGTCGAACCCATGCTGTAAAGCTATAGGTGAAACAAGGCGTAATCATCCACCTTTACAGAACATAGTATCCCCACAGTACCACATAGGTAGTAGCCACCAACATGATGAACAGGTACCAATGTGTACATGCAACCTAGTGTTACGTCATCTCACCTTTGATAATCACATTCCCTAAGGTATTTTGAAATCCCTTGGTGGATCACATAAGCAAGAAGGGGTCTGCATGCATGTCCACACAGGTTGTTGTACACCTATAATGCATAGTCATCATTGAAATACTCTGCTGTGTTTGAACAGGTCAGACATATGCCTCGGCCATAAACCCTCACTCACACAATTCAATAGAAACCGTAATGAGTGTGTGTGACACGGATGACCTAGGCCAGGCATCACTGCAGTGGCTGGGCTTTACACAAGCATACAGATGTGACCTAAGGTCTGTGAAGTAGTCGCACACTTTGGCAAAGATGACAACTGTGTACTTGGACAAAGCAGAGTTCACACACATGCAATGATTGAGGTAACATGTACGTATATCTATTTGCCTCACAGCTACCTCACATGTGCTATGCCTGCTGATATGTCATACGGTGGTAAAAGCAAAACCCCCAACACAATAGTCAACACTGCTACACACATAGAGCACACACACTCACAAAGTGCAGGATTCAAACTCCTACCTAATTACTTCATGATACTAGAAGAGTATGCATTAATCCGATACACTATACACATTACTAGGGGCTTGTTTTTCCACAGGTATATTTGTAGGATGGTGACATCATCAGACTTGACAAAGATTGGTTTAACACCTTTAAGGTGATTTAGTACTCTCCTAAAAAGTTGCTCCTTCCCACGGAGACCACACACTTGTCAAGTGTAGGATTCAAACCACTGCCTAACTGCTTTATAATACAGAAGAGTACACATTAACACAATGCACTACACACATTACTGGGGATTCTATTTTCCACAGGTATATTTGTAGGATGGTGACATAATCAGATTTGACAAAGATTGGTTTAACACCTTTAAGGTGTTTTAGTACTCTCCTAAAAGGTTGCTCTTTCTCAAGGAGGCCACATACAAACTTTTCAAGTGCAGGACTCAAACCCCTACCTAATTGCTTCATGATACTAGAAGAGTACACATTAACACAATGTGCTGTGCACATTACTGGGTGCTTTCTTTTCCACAGGTAAATATGTAGGATGGTGACATCATCAGACTTGACAAAGAATGGTTTACCACTTTAAAGGTGTCTGACTACTCTCCTAAAAGGCTGCTCCTTCCCAAGGAGATCACACACACACATACACACACACACACACACACACACACACACACACACACACACACACAGTTGTCAGTTGCTGGATTCAAATCCCTTCCTAACTACTTCATGATACTAGAGGAGTACACATTAACACAATGCCCTATGCACATTACTGAGTGTTGTTGTTTCCACAGGTAAATGTGTAGGATGGTGACATCATCAGACTTGACAAAGAATGGTTTACCACTTTTATGGTGTCTGACTACTCTCCTAAAATGCTGCGCCTTTCTAAAGGGGCCACACACACAGTTGTCAGTTGCTGGATTCACATCTCTTTCTAAGGACTTTATGATATTAGAGGAGTACGCATTAACATGCCGCGCTAAGCACATTGCTGAGTGCCATCTTTTCCACAGGTAAATATGTAGGATGGTGACATCATCAGACTTGACAAAAAATGGTTTACCACTTTTAAGGTGTCTGACTACTCTCCTAAAAGGTTGCTTCTTCCCAAGGAGACCACACACAATCATCAGTTGTTGGTTTCAAACCCCTACCTAACTACTTCATAATACTAGAAAAGTACATATTAACACAACGCACTATGCACATTACTGGGTGTTCTCTTTTTCACAGGTAAATAGGTAGGATGGTGACATCATCAGACGACAAAGAATGGTTTACCACTTTTAAGGTGTCTGACTACTCTCCTAAAAGGTTGCTCCTTCCCAAGGAGACCACACACACACAATTGTCAAGGGCAGGATTCAAACCCCTACCTAACTACTAAATGATAATAGAGAAGCACACCTTAACACGATGCACGATACACATTACTGTGGGTTCTCTTTTCCACAGGTATGTTTGTAGGATGGTGACATCATCTGACATGACAAAGATTGGTTTAACACTTTTAAGGTGTTTTACTACTCTCCTAAAAGGTTGCTCCTTTTCAAGGAGACCACACACAAACACTTGTCGAGTGCAAGATGCAAACCACCACCTAATTACTTTATGATACTACAGAAGTACGTTTTTACACACTGCACTATACACATTACTGTGAGTTATCCTTTCCACAGGTTTATTTGTAGGATGGTGACATCATAGGACTATACAGAGTGGGTTACATTAGGTGACACTAGATGAGCTACTTTGAAGAAACGTCTAAACACCTTGGCCATGTGTTCATCAAAGGGGAGTTTACTATCTACCTGTGCCCCCAGGGCCATAATGACTTTCTCCATACATACTGGATTACCACCTATGTGGTAATTTGTGTGCAATTTGTTGTACCCAAATGGGATGACTATGCATTCTTTGGCATTCAGCTTCAGGGCATTGTTTTGACACCAGGTATCTGTCTCTGTAAGACACTTCTGGAGGATGTCTGTGTTAGCCATACAGTTGATTATGGACCACAGTTACCATTCATCTGCAAAACTGTTCAGCTATGCACCTCCAATGCTTGCCTGTACCTCCGAGCAGTATCTAATGAACAGGTGGGGTCTCAGGACCAAGAACTGTGGGATGCCATTTGTGACTGGCTTAGAGTGGGACATGGCACCAGCAACTCTGAACATGTGTGTTTGATCTGTGAGCCACCTGGCCATCCATTCTATGACATAGCTGTTAATGTTCCAGCTGGTACACTTGTCCATGGTGACAGAGTAGGGAATGGTGTGAAAAGTCCTTTGTGTGGTCTAGGTGGCCTGTGTGGACTACTTTCACCTCCATCTATGTCCTTGGTACGCTTGTGTCTGGACAATGAATGTAGGTGAGGGTCTAGTTCCTCATAGGCCTAGTGTAGGACGTAGCCTGGGACACCATCCAGTCACATTGATGCTGTTTTCTTAGCTTTGGTGAGGGATGTCTTTACCTGAATGTCCATGACGTCTGGGGCTCTGCATCCTTCTGTGATGGACACAGGCCCTTTTGGGGGTGATGGGGGGAGTGTACAATGAACTTGTCCCCCTGGATGTGTGCAATGAAAGTTGGTTTGTTGTTTTTCTTTCAAATTATCAGTAGCTGACATCATATTTGGAAGTTGACACCTACATGTCTGGTATAGCTACCAAAGGCTTTGTGGTTGTTATTCTTACATTCCTTGGCTATTTGTCTTTTGAAACTGTCCTTGGATCTTTTATGAGCGATCATTGTTTCCCCCTGATAATGATCAGTGCTGCCTTTCCTTTAGTGAAGTTGGCTCTATCATGTGTTCATTTCCTCTTTCTGTTATCTAGCTTATTTATGGGCAACAGCCACATGATTGTTGTCCTATTTTTGGAGGACTGCATCTTGGTTTTATTTGTGATGTCACATTCCATGCATCCCTGTAGATGATCCTGTGATGCGCTTATAAATGATCCTGCAGATTGTATACCATTATCCTATAGCAAGAGTGTTTTGGAACGTGCCACTTTGGTCTTGGGAAGTGTGCAGTTTGCTTTTGCAAATGTCTTCACAGTGGTTTCATTGACTGGGTTGTAGTGCCAAATGTGGATGTCCAGTGTGAATACTTCATGATCTGATATTACCAGCGAGGGGTTTATCTCTGTAGTGGAACACTGGTACCCCATGTTGGTGATGATCATGTCCAGTATGTTGTCACCTCTAGTGGGCATGGTGACCAGCTGTTCCAGGGTGTTAGGGTTTTTAAACTCTAGGAAACATTGGCGTTGTACACAACTAATTCCACCACTCACTGTTTGGGTAGTTGTAATCTCCTCATATAATGGTGTTTGATAGGACCTTTATACTTTCCACTGTTCTCTGGAATACTGAGTGAGGCTCCTGAGACAAGGTACGTGAGCTGTAGCAGGCTACAATGTGATAGGCAGCTTTGGCCAATGTTAGTTGCACTTGCATGGTCTCCTAGGCCTCATACTGTGCCACTAACCTGAAGGTGTGGGTATCCATAAGGTAAATGGGTACACCCCTTCCTTTTGTATTTCACTCGTGGTTTTGGGTCCACAGGTCAGAGGGATTGTGAGTGTTTTATGTGGAGCATATGCAACAGCTCTCTGTTTGACATAGCTTTGTATGTTAGGCAGTGAACACCTCTGAGTAGGTGATATGCATGGGAGTACGGATGGAGCATTTTGAGATGGTCTGTGTATGGCATGTAATTCAGGCCACTAATGCTTTTTGTGAGGTATGGCTGCTGGCCTTCCAGTTGTTGTAGTTGTCTTGTGAGGTACATAACAGCAGTGGCGTTGTACTCTATTATTGTTCTAGTGAGTGATGAGTAGAGGGGAACATTGTCCTCTTCTATTCTGCATGTAACACATTTTGTGATGAGGTGTGCCACATTGGAGGGTTTCCTGACTACTTTGGGAATGTGATTATCACAGTTGTATCCACTGTCCACCTGTGACCCAGGGTCTCTTGTCACACTTTTGGTGTGAAGTATACTACCGCCTCTGTTGTAGTTCTTGGCTACTGAGTTTTTAACTAAGGGGATGCCAATGCACCTTTTGGCATTGAGCTAGAGCCCATGGCTTTGACAGCAGCCATCTGTCTCAGTGAGGCCCTTTTGTAGGATGTCCACATCTTTTGTGTTTACAATTATGGCTCCTAGTTTGCAGTCATCTGGAAACTTCAACAGCCACACACCAGCCATGTTAATGTTTACTTCAGGGAGGTAGATACTACACAGCCTGGGAAGTTATCAGGTCCTATGGCTGCTGTGATACTGGCTTTGGAGAGTGTTTATTACTTGTGTGGCCGTGATAACAGCAACTTTGCAGCCTTCCGTTATAGAGATGTGCTCTTTCATGGGTGAGAGGGGGTAAAGTTAACAGTGATCCTATCTGCCAGGATGTTGGCAATATCAGTTGGCTCTGTACATTTAATGCCATTGAGCTGTAACTCAGAACAGACCTGAGTGTAACCATGACATGGACCTGTCTGTTGGGCAGAGATCTCCTGAGTAGACAGTATGCAACAGTGTACAGATTGGGTTACATTCAGTCTTGTTGCATGGGGCAACTATTTGAGGCCAGTAATCCTCTTGTTAAGGTACTTCATTGGTCTTTCTAGCTGATGAACTTGCCTAGTCGGATTCATCGCCAGTGTGTTGTGGTACTCGCTGACAGGTCTGATGACTGCTGAGTAGTGGGAACCTCCTTTCACCTACATGCACAGACCTTGGCAGTTTGTGTGTACACATAGCATGGTTTTCAAACCACTTTGTGAATGTGTTTCTGAAAGTTCGGATGACTATCCACATTTGTCCATAGATCCCTTATTATTACATCCATATTTAGCCTGTGTGTGAGGATGCCCAGTATGACCTTTCAGTATGTTGCTGCCTGTCATTTGCTTTGTTTCTTTAAGTGTGTGAGCATGCCCAGTATGATCTTTCAGTGTGATGCTGAATGGAATCCACTACATTTGTTGGAGTGTGTGAGCACACCCGGTATAGACATTTATACTATATGTGTATGGAAACCTAGTTGTATTTTTACAGCAGGGCTCACCTTTGTGTCATAGATCAACAGGGATCATGCTGTGCCTGCAGGGCTTCATTGCGACACTTTGCATAGACTTATCAACATTTCTACATAAAGAGGTGACAGCTATTCTTTGTACATTTCTACCTGGGGGCACACCTGGTTGTTACTGTGGGTGTACATAGGATGTGGGTTTCACCTGACACTTATACACATTTGCTATGCCTGCACTGCTATGTACAGGACACCATTTCAGTCTGTACTGTTGCCTATCATAGTGTCTTGCGGCATACTACTGTACTACAGATGTTAGCATCCAATGTCACGTATATTACACTTTGACTTCATAGCCTAAACCACCCACATCACACCGCCTAGCCTGATGTTCTCTGTCTGCATAGGCGTGTGGGGGAGGTTACCCATTTGCCTCTTTAGGGGCATGATCCTGCATTCCTTTGTGCTTGCATTAGTGTACAATTGTCCTGCTGTGTCTTTGCCACTGAAATGCTATCATTGCTCAGTGGTGCAGTGCTGTGACTATAATGCACAGTATCCTGGGTTCAAGCCCTGTCATTGTTTTCTATTTTCATGCTGGGCAGACCAGACTGCTTAAGGAACAGTAATGCAGATATGAGCATGTTTAACTGACTTTGGCCAACCTTGGCCAACATTGCTCAACGTTGTCCAATGTTACGATAGTTGGCACGAGCAATTTTGTTTATATATACTAGATATTGGTATAAGCTACTTAGCACTGCTTGATATTGCTTAGAACATGGCAATCATGCCTCAGGTGGTGCTGCAGGGCTGTCTATGTTGGATGCACATGTTTGGGAACAGGTAGTGTCAAGTTAGGCATCCCTATTATTTTATGTGCGAGTCAGAGGGAGGTATAATTTCCAGGGTTCCTACTGAGCCAGTGTATGTGCTATGCGTTGCCTCTTTGCCAAGGCCAAGGCATACTGGGCACACCTACTTCTGCCTACTGGGGCAGGCTCAGGTTGTTCCTCCTATGAGTCATGCTGTGCCTGTGCAGGCCTTGGCAATGGTGGGGGGCTGTTTGGCTCTGCCCCATGCTGTTCCTGCTGCAGCTGTTTTCACAGGATCATATTGTGTAGCATGGCATATGCTATGAAAATTTGGGTACATGTAGTTGGTGAGTACTGCAAGGCTCCACCAGATGTGTCCAGGCAACGGAACTGTGACTTGAGCATCCCAAACACATGCTCAATTACATTTCATGTTTGTGCATGTGCCTCATTATGGAGTTCTTGTTCAGGTGTGTGTGCATTTCTGATGGTTGTCATCAGCCACAGCTCCAGTGCATATCCAGCATCCCCCACTAGGTGACCTTCAGGGATGTCCCCATTGGCAAATGTCTAGAACAGCTGTGACAGATGCCAGATATGGGAATCATGGTAGCTTCCAGGGCAGCAAGCACACACATTCAGTATTATGCCCTGGGCATCACACACAACCTGGCAGTTGATAAAGTGGAGGCCCTTGCAGTTGGTGTAGGCCCTATCCCGCTCTCCGGCTGGTGCTTTGATGTGTATGTATGTGCGTGCAGTCAATTGCACCCACTTCCTCAGGGTATTCTGCTATTTGTTGGAAGAGACGCATGTTGCTGGCCAATACCTCATGGGAATTGGGGAAATATACATGATCACCGACATGTGTTGACATGGCATTCAGGAGCTGGTGCAGTACCCTGGATGCTGATGCCTGTAAAATCCCCATCATATCACCAGTTGGTTTATGGAAGGTACCTGTTGCTAGTATTCTTAGACCAACACATACCTTGGTTTCCACTGGGTGGGTTCCCCTCTGTTGGTTCTGTGTGTGAGGCGTTGCCTGCACAGCTCAACAATTTGCTGCAGGAACTCTCTGTCCACTCTATAGCGCTCCACTATCTCCAGCTCATGTAGCCCCAGGTAGGTTACCCTGGGTCTGTACACTCTTCTCTGTCTCTTCACTGTGGGTTGCTCAGCAGCATTTGCAATGGCACCACCCTCAGCATCTTACACATGTCGCCTTATAATAGCAATGGCAGCCCCTAACATTTTTCTGTCTCAGTTAGGCTTTTTGAGTTTTCACTTCTCTTTGCAGTGTTTCTGAGAGAAACATGCGGGAATGTTGCTTGCAGAGTTTTAAGTGCTGGGCTGGGCTAGTGTACTGCCTGTGTAATTGGATGACTCTGATTGATTTCACCTGGCAGCTCTGCTAGTTCTCCTTGGTTAACTTCCTACTACTTCCTTTCCTTCCTTTTTCCATTTCTGTTTCCATAGGGGGCAGTGCCATGCAAACAAGCGCTAACACACGCACGCACACGCGTGCACACAGGCTTGCACAGGCTTACATGGGCTAAGGTGGGTGCACATTCATGCATACAGGCTTAGACAGCTTTACACAGGCTTACACTGGTGCACACATGCACACACAGGCTTAGACGGGTTTACAGGCGCTCACACACGCGCACACAATGTAAGCAGCTTTGCAAGAAACTTCAGTGATAGCCATGGCGTACAGATTCAGTTTCTGGGTTTCAGTTTAGACAACTGTGGACATGCCTCTTCCAGTCCTGAGTAACTCACAGATGCCACATACCACTCTGCTCCAATAAGCTTAGCATCTGTTTGATACATACTCCTTCATGATGTTACCTGTCTTCTACTCTGTTACTCCCCTAATCCTACTCTTACACTCTACGGACATGGTTCACATAGCAGGGAAATTTAGGATTCACTATCCTTATCCTCATTTGCATAGGATTGCCTACTAATGCTTGGTTACATCTCTCAGACTGAGCTTCCCCCCTTAGCAACCACTACTCAGTAGCCATGTTGTCTTCAGCCTGCCATTCACCTGCATGGCAGATGAATATTTTGAATAAAATACCTATTTGTGGCTTTTATTTTTTTTATGGTTTTTAGAGCGCCGCACTGTGCTATGCTTAAACATCGGAGATCGAGGAAAAAACATTTTTTTTTATTTTGCAATGGACAAAAATGCCAATGGCCGTATATTTGGCCATTGGCATGCTTCCCCACCTGGATGCATCCTTTATTTGGAGCTGTAATGGCTCCATTTTGCTAGTTGCAGAACGGTACTCAGTTGCCAACCGAGTACATTTCTGCATATAACACTACTCTTACTCGGACAGGTTAGTGTTTCCTGGATCGCAAATTTACCTCATTTGCATAGCTTTCAGCAGCAAATGAGGTAATTTACATAAACTAACCCTGTCCGTGCAAGAGTCATTTTAGGAGCTCTCTTGCACGCCCCTGCCGGCTGTTCCTGGATCGCTCAGCAGACATGTTAGCTTGCTGGAGTCTTACTCTACTCTTAGACTACGTGCAAGCCTTCATGAATCCGGCCCTATATTGTTACAATTTTGATGGAGTATTTTAACTTCCTTACAAATGTAAAGTTTGATAACTAAGTTTTAATCCTAACTTCTTATTATAGAAAATATGTGTTATGTGGTACCTAGCAATGGTAGGGTTAAAGTTAGTCTACAGGTGGATGAGCTGGTTACCTAGCTGTCAAATGTTGTGGTGCCTAACCATAATGTGAACAATGTTTGAGTCACTGTAAAGGTTAGTTGCACATTAATTAAGGTAACCAGAGAAAATTTTAACCCTGGCCTAACCATATGCCTAGTTTTAATACATAAATTCATAAGTTCATAAAAGAACTTCATTCAATCCTGATAATCAACATACATCACTAATACAGATGGTTGTACATTAGTGAAAGTATGAAGTAGGTTCTAACTTTAACGTAACCAATTTCTTAGTTTTAATACACAAGTTAGTGAGTAGACTTCATTCAGTCCTGGTGGTCGACATGCGTCCAAACGTAGTTGCCATAGTAGTTCTATCTTTTCTAAAAGTAATGAACTTGAACCACCTCTAAGCATAGTTTGAATATGGTTTTCTTGGTTTTTAATTTGCTCAATGACCTTAAACTTAAATGAATGGTTATGTTGTTCCATACAATGTTTTGCTAATGTGTTCTCTTGTTTATGTCTACTAATATATGATTGGAAATCCTATCATGGAGTCTCCTGTCGGTTTTGCCTACATTAAAAGCTGGGCATAGTTGGCATTGTGCTAAGTAAACTACACCTTTTGAGTTACAATTGAACTTATTTTTCAATGTGTAATTCCTGTCTCTGATGGTAAATTTATTACCAATATCGATGTGTTTACAATAGTTACACATCTCACAACGTGACATACCTTCAGTCCTATGTGTACTGGCGTTTTGACCTTCTAAAATGTTTTTCAAGTTTTTACCCCTCCTGTAAGTAATAACTGGGGATATTCCTACTTTTTGGGCAATGTCACTGTCAGTTGTGAACAAATGTCAATTATTTTTCGAAATGCCCACAGCTGTGAACAAATGCCAATTCTTTTTCAAAATGCCCACAATTTCTTTTGCTCTTAAATTGAATGTAAAAACAAAACTAATATTCCTGTTAGTTGTATTTGTTGTACACAGTCTTCTAGGTGAATGATGATGTGCGATGTTCGTGTAGTTAATCTGTTCTACATCAATTCAGTCAAGTTCTAACTCTTTGGGTACTGGGAAAGTTCCCTTATTCAAAATTGGTTTGTATGTTCCTTTATTCCTCTTAATCTGAAATTCAGTTACTATGTTGTTGATTAATTCAATAGGATAACCCATATGTGTAAACATATCAGACAGGTTTTTACACTCTGCTAAAAAGTTGGGAGGGTGGCCTAATGGTTAAGGGGTTCACCTTACCAACATAAGATGCAGGGTTTGAGTCTCACAAAAGACAATTGGCTAGGCTTAAAATGGCTCACAAGGCCAGTTAGCTTCATATTAACCTATGAGCCTAAGTCACTCTGCATGGTAATCATTCTTGCAGCCCGTATTATTTGTCCTTTAATTACAGATTTTTTTCTGATGTAGGGGGTGAGAGCTGTTAAAATGCAAGAGTGAATTAGAGTATGTGCTCTTTCTATAAATTTTAGCAGTGTAATACTGTCCTAGTGTGTTTTTAGATAAGACAACATCAAGGTAACTGATACTCAACTCTTGAAAAACACTGGTGAATTTTAAAAATTCAGTAGTACTGTTAAGGTATGCCACTATTTCTTTTGCTACTATACTGTCACCTGTGATGATAAGAAAGATGTCGTCCAGGTAGCGTGTGTAAAAAGAAATACTGTTTTTCAATTTAGTGTTTTCAAGGATGTATTTGTGTTCCCAGTAAGCCATGACCAAGTTGGCAAAACTGCCTCTGCAAGGAGACCCCATGGCTACCCCAATTTTTTGTAAGTAAATATTGTTGTTAAATGCGAAAAAGTTGTACTCTAAAACTATACCCAATAGTTGTTCAATCAATCTCTGCTCTGTATCACTTGCTCCTCTGAGTCTAATAAATTCTATCACCCACTCAATACCTTTGTGGTGAGGAATAGACGTATAAAGATCACAAACATCTATGGTCAAAAATGTTTTATCATAGTTAAACTCAAGTGTGTTAATTTGTGCAGGGAATGACCAGGAGTCTTTACATATTTGTTTTTCTTTACTTACCAATGTTTTCAATATAGAGTTAATCACCTTGGCACAAGGATATGTGATGGACTGGCGAGCAACCACCAGGGCTCTCATAGGGGGGTCATTAAGGTTTTTATAAATTTTGGGTACCCCAAATAAAGAAGGGAGTCTAGGTAAAGCATATTCAAATAGTTGTTAATGTGTATATCAATCAGTGAGTCTATGAACAAGTCATTGATAAACATTTTTATTCTGTTGTGAGCTATGTTTAACTCCTTTAAGCTCACTTTTTGGTAAGCTAGTCCTTCAAGGAGCTTAGTCATTTTATCAATGTAGTGATTTACTTCCATTACCATCAACCCGCCACCTTTGTCTGGTTTCATTATGCGAATTGGTAAATTATTAAACTGTGATAACTTTAGTTTCTCCTCTATGGAAACACTGTAGTGATTTGTAGAGTAAGTATTCTTACTAAACAGTTTCCTCATCTCTTTTTCGCACGTATGATCAAATAAATGGATAAGTGGGTGAATGGGCAGGTTGCAGGTACTTGCTATCCTAAGATCCTGCCTGTCAGCTGTTCCAACACCCAATAAGACTGTTAAATTGAGTTTTCTAATATAGAGTTTAAAGTCTAAGAGATTTTCTGCTAAGTCACCTCTGTAAGAAGGGACAAAGGGGAGTCCATTTGCAAATAACTCCACCAAGCTGTTGTCCATTGTGAAGTCACTATAATTGTAAATGTTAAAGTCTCCCTTTGAGTTTGTGATAAGTTTGTAATTAGTGGGGGTGACATCCACTACATCCACTTCAGCCTCAAGTGGGCTCTCTGTTACCTCTTCCTGTTGCTTGCGGCTCGTGTGTTGTAAAATTTTCTTTGGTTCTCACCATAGTTGTTCCGGTTTCTCACAGTCCGCCCCTGAAAGTTTTTTGACTGGTTTTGTTGGTTATTTGAAAAACCATCTCTTTCAGTATTATTGTTCCTACCCCTATTGAAGTTCTCCATGGGTTCTTCATGACTTGTTCCTGGTCTTGGTGACATTGTGTCAGCGTCACCTATATCTAAGTCATTAGCACCATAAGTGAAAGGGATGTTGTTACTGTTACACATGGAGATATTTCGTGACTGGGAGGGGGTAGTTTCAGATAAGCTGTACCCTCCTCATAGTCTTTTAAATCTCACCTCAGTTTTTTAAGTTTGATTTCCTTCATTCTCTCTAATTGTTGAGAGATACTGGAAAAGATACGTTCATAGTCATACAGGTACCTATCAAATACAGTGCCTTTTGTAATTTCCTTCTCTAGTTCGGTGGCCTCTTCAGCCAGTTTGTTAATTTGTAGTTGATAATGTTTACACATGATCTTTAATAATTCCAAACCTTGAGTGTTAAACAAGTTAATTATGTTGTTGTGAAACTTAGACCCTGGTTCTAAACCCGTAGGGTATTGCCAAGTACGAAGTCCTTTGGGGACAATGTTCTCTTTATATTACAGACAAAAAGCACTTCATACTGAATTTGTTGGTTTCTTGCTTTTATTTTTTATTGTGGATGTAGCAACTTTCCTGGGGTACAATATATATATATATATATATATATATATATATATATATATATATATATATATATATATATATATATATATATATATATATATATCAAGTCTTTAGAACACTAGTAGTATTCAAATGAAAAACATATATATTTTCTAGTAACAATGTAGAGAATTTTTTACTTCTGATTTAATGACAAGTCAGTATAGAAAAACATCTATCCAATAATAACAAAGTTCAAAAGAGAACAGACACGTAATGATCAAAGTATTAAGATATGGCAGTGAGTACCTGGGAACTGATAGACCAACTGCCTATAAGTTAAAGCTCATATCACAGACAACCTTTCAGATCTTTTATGAACATTTCAGGCAGTTGCCGCATGGCATTCAGCTACCAAAACCATGCAAGATTTCTACTGTAATCATAGGAATTTTTACACAGCAGCATGCAGAATTTCTCCATATCACTTTAATTATACCAGTGTGCTGCCTACTGTCTCCTTCAATTTACAAATAAAAGTTTTTTTTTTCTGGTAGAATATGTCGAAATTATACCAGGCCATAATTTTGTTTATCATGTAAAAATCAACCTCACCAGAATCAAAGTACAATGCAAAATATCAGATTGTGATAATAATGAACATTGAACAAGTGTGTTGATTCCATACAAGCAAATGGGCATATCATTGTCTCATTTCAATTTACGTTTTGAAATGTTTAGGCAGTTAGCACACTATAGTTAGCTGTAATAATAATAATAATAATAATAATAATAATAATAATAATAATTATAGAAATGCTCATAGTTGATGTTTAGTATACAGATTTGTGTCTGTAAAAAATATGCAGGATTTTTGCGTCACATGTAATAACTACAATTATCGAACGTAACATACTAAGCAAAAGTTTGACACAGTGACCACAATAACAATGGAGCATTTGCAAGATACAAGTTTGTGGAAGTGAACACCTCTGAAGTAAAGGACTGACTTCTTATATCTTTGTTTCCTGTTTTGATTTTGTTACATTGCAGTAAGGCAACACTACTCTGAATTTGACCAACTACCAATCTATGTCATTGTTGCCTATGAATGTTTGATAATGAAAACAAGCATATATAGAATTTTTACTTCTGATATAATCATTATTCAGAAAATAATTATTCTAGGCTATTATGTTACTCAGCATTCTGAGGAGAAGTTCAAAAACAGACCCAAAATGGAAACTTCATATCTAAACTATCAACACTGCAGCAGAGAATAGGGCTGAACTAATGTATCAACTGCCAGTGAAAAACAAAATACCATATCTCAACCTTCTTTTCAGATTTTATTATGAAATTTTCAGCAAGTGACTACATTGTGTTCAGCTACATAAAGCATGTAAGATTTCTGTACACTGAGTTTGACCATATCTCTTTTATTTCTTCAATCTATGGCATATAGGGTTGCCACCTTTTCAAATGGGCAAAGTGGGACATTTTTGGCACAAACATCAGATTTTACCATATCTCAACCTTCTTTTCAGATTTTATAATGAAATTTTCAGCAAGTGACTACATTGTGTTCAGCTACATAAAGCATGTAAGATTTCTGTACACTGAGTTTGACCATATCACTTTTATTTCTTCAATCTATGGCATATAGGGTTGCCACCTTTTCAAATGGGCAAAGTGGGACATTTTTGGCACAAACATCAGATTTTACAAGCCGACACATACCCACGGTCAGTACAAAAGTTAGAACTTACATTTTTTGCCTAACTAAAAGCTTATTCTTGTAGCATATTAGTCGCTTATTCTGTTTCTTATAACATTTAGGTATTTTAGATACAGAATAACTGTTTTATGCAACTATTACATAAAATATAGGAAATAATTATGTCCTAAAATCTCAGGACATTTGCCATTTTTACAATTTTTTGTCAGGACACAATTGCCCAAAGAGGGACTTTCCCTCACAAAGTGGAACAGGTGGTAACCCTAATGGCATATTAAGTTAGTTTGCAAAAGACATGTTTTTTTTTTTTTAAATACACAGCATTTTTATGTCTGTGGGTGGAGCTAGCAGCCATGTTAAATGGATGTAATCAGAATGTGGTCAACAGGCTTAGATCAAATCTGTAATGAAATCCATCGTAAGCAGTTTTTCTTTGAAAAGAAAGCCAAGAAGTGCTCATTTGCATTTTAAATCCTTCCAATGAGATTTAGTATGACAATACTGATGCTAATTATATCATCAGTGCAGAGGCTGATAAAGGCATAAAAGCTAAGAGGAACCAGCTTGTGATCTTGATTATAAGTCCTAAAGGACGCAGCTTAGATAAAGTGGGGGAACAGCTAACACTGGGAAGTCTTAGAAAGTTTCAGTAACAAAAATCAACATATTGATGTAGAAATAACAAAACATAATAGGCAAATATATGATTGTGAGGCGATGTACAAAACTCTTGACATTACAAAGTAATCTAGAAGATGGAAAACAAAAGGCTGCCATGGCAAACTCTACTTATTTAATTTAAAAGAAAACACAGAGGAACCAAAACTATTTAGCTTCTTACAGCAGTCTTCCTAAAAACTTGCTGCTAACGTCAGATCTACCCATATAAAATGAAAGAGTTCATGAGCTATTACACTGCCAACCTGAGAATGTATCAAGCCAAGCTAAATGCATTATTAAGTTGTACTTTTCAGCCTGACAGCTTTTAGTAAGGACTTCAAAATAGAGTCACCACTTTTCACCAGACATTTATGCAGCTATATTTTATTGGTGCTTCTGCCCAAGCACTCAAACATAGAAAACATTTGCAGGAGTTTGAATGCTGTGCTATAACAATAATGTGGCTATTCGGCTAAATTACCATTTGGCTGTATATATTAAGTAACATGATGGGTTTAAATAACTTTCTTCAGGACGCAGCTATGCCTTTTTACAGGGATCCTTGCTACACATGATGTACAATAAAGTATACTTAAGAAGGCAAACATTATACGAAGGTGACACTTTAGGAAGAAATGGGTATGATGATATATGCAATAAAGCAGTCAGATGTTTTGAATATTTCAACTACTGAAATTTCCCAAATGGTTGAAGACAATGAAAGGGGAAACCTGTTACCCCTGAAATAGTCAGGCAAATATTATCAGTTTACTGGACAATGCTTGTTTCAGTCAGATGTCCCGGATATTCTACCAGATACATTTGATGAATTGCTAGCAAAATAACCAGAGGCTATGGAAAAACACAACAAGACTTTGTGAGATGTCCTGCAATGACCATATCTAATACAGTCTCCAAAGAAGTCCAAAAAATAAAGAATTCAGAAATATTGGGCACTATCAAAAAAACTGATACTAAAGGACGACATGACAAGAATACCCAATGCTAATTATACAGAGGAAAAGAGAAATTTTATTTATTTAACTTTGCTTTTTCAGACCTTCTGAAAATAAAACTTTCTGACACAGGTTAACTTGGGTCCATGCTTTTACACAGGTGGGTGTCAGACTTACAAATTACTGCAGTTGGTGACTTATTTGCATCTGAGGTATTGCCTGCTACATATTAGGATACTTCACAACTACATTTCCACTGTTTTATTTTCTGAAGTTGGACTGTTTTTTCATTGATTGTTAATAATCTTTCTTATTTCTAACTTCTATTTTCCTTTCACTACATTATCTTAGATTTGTTCCAAGTTACTACACATAAAGCAAGAGACTTAAACTTATCCAAGCGGAGTATTTTTTTAAATATTTTACAGTCTAATACAACCAATATTTCAGTCTATAAAATGTTACATTGCTAGTCCATGGAATGAAGATATAATAAGATGACTGGCCCCAATGTTAAAAAGGCAGTAGTGCTAATGGCACTGGAGAAGCTAGGAATGAAACTGCTGAACACCATCAGGATGCTAGGCTGTACAGAGAGCTAGTAGTGAATATGTGAACACTATGTGGATGCTAGGCTGTACAAATAGCTAGTAGTGAAACTGTTGAACACCATGAGGATGCTAGAGTATACAAATAGCTAGGGCTAACTGCTGAGCACCATCAGGATGCTAGGCTGTACAGAGAACTAGTAGTGAAACTGTTGAACACTATGAGGATGCTAGGCTGTACAAATAGCTAGTAGTGAAACTGTTGAACATCATGAGGATGCTAGAGTATACAGATAGCTAGGACTAACTGCTGAACACCATCAGTATGCTTGGCTGTACAGAGAGCTAGTACTGAAACTGTTGAACACTATGAGGATGCTAGGGTATATAGATAGCTAGTCGTGAAACCGTTGAACACTATGAGGATGGTAGGCTGTACAGGGAGCTAGTAGTGAAACTGTTGAACACTATGAGGATGCTAGGCTGTATAGAGAGCTAGCAGTGAAACTGCTGAACACCATCAGGATGCTTGGCTGTACAAAAAGCTAGTAGTGAAATTGTTGAACACTATGAGGATGCTAGGCTGTACAAATAGTTAGTAGTGAAACCGTTGGAACACCATGAGGATGCTAGAGTATACAGATAGCTAGGACTAACTGCTGAACACCATCAGGATGCTAGGCTATATAGATAGGTAAGAGAAAAACTGTTGATCAATATCAAGATGCTAGACTGTACAGACAACTAACAGTGAAACTGTTGAACACTATGAGGATGCTAGGCTATGCTGATAGCTAGGAATGAAACTGCTGAACACCGTGCAGATGCTAGGGTATAGAGATGCTGGGTACTTTGTACACCCTATTGTGAAGACTCTCCTGATTTCTTTCCTGCATTCTTACAAGATTTACCTGGGTTTATGTGGGAATCTGTCCATGTTCTTACATGTGGTGATTACAGTATGAGCCTGGACTAATGCTTAGATAGGATAATTCCAAGTTCAGAAACCCATATAATCTTGTGAAAAGTAATCCTATGTTTTATGGAGGAATTAGTGCTAAGAGATGTGTATACGGAGATGTCACTAGTGTATCAAGGTTATACTTTTCTTACTCCATCCCTAAGGGTGGGTAGCCAATTGCATTTATTTTTAGAGTCATCAGGGATTGCTGAAAGTGCAGAGAAAGCCCTTTTGGAATCACTGTGGTTTAACAGGCTATTTGAGATTATGCTTACAAATAGAAACACTTACACAGAGCAGACCTACTATTTTTTGTAGACAAAGAGTCCAAAACTATGCTCAGAAAATGGGTTAGATAATACATATGAATGTGTCACTGAAGGTCAATGCCACCACTTGTGTAATGGGAATCACATAAAGTATATTATACCAGCTTATATAAAACAGTGAGTAGGCCATGACAGGATGAAGAAAGAAAGAAAACTGAGTATGTTAAAACAGGAAGTATCACATGACTGGAAGGAGTACAGGTAGTGTACGTAGAACCATGTCAAGCTAGTTAAAGCTTATAGGAGTACTCATTCACAGGTTTTTTGGGGGGTGAGTATGTACATTAAAATTGGTAAGACAGTATTCAGAAAGTGCAGCCACAAAAAATTGGGCCCAGGACTGGGAAGCACAATGAGGACACTGAATGACTTAGGGGAAGAAAAATGGAGGAAGATGCAAGTTTCATCTGGAAGTATCACCACACCTTCCTCAATGTCCTTTGTTGAGAAGGACAGTGTTTGATAATGTGGTGAAAGTATCTCCTTCCTTGTTGATGGAGAAAGTCAGAATCCTTCTCTTCAACTGGCTGTCAGCACTGAGTCAATAGAATTGTACTATAATGCAGGCTGCAGTAAATACATTGGGTTATTATTTTTGCAGAATTCTGATACAGTTGATTAAGTTGTGCAGTTTCTTCTATGAAAATTCCTATTATTTCTACACCATGAGTATCAGGCTCTAAGGCTCAATGAAAAGAATGGCCTCCTAGCACATACCAGGTATATGGCCTGAGTGATTTCTTCCACAGGTCTAGTACAGATATCCTGGTAGTATTCACCAGTATGGGACATTTGTGAAAACAATGATAAACTTTAATAGTACAATGCTGCAAACAAATGGCTACATCAGTATAGAGCTTGCTGATTGCCAGAGTTGAATGAAAGGGTTGTAATCAACTAACTACACCAAAAAGACCTTGGACTCTGTAGTAGTTTTGGTCAACAGCACTATTATTTTTGAGAGGAAAACTCTTGCTGAAGTATACACTGAGGACAATTAGCTGGGACTTTAGGAGAATCTGATGATTTTTTTCAATCCATGCATAACTGGGAAACCATTTACAAAAAATAAAATATGTTGCAAATATTTTGTGTCTCTCTTAAAACATTGGTTATATTTAAATGGTTTCCTGTATAATATAGTTTTGTGTATAAGCAAAAATAATTATAAAAATGAAACAAACAAAAAAAAAATCAAAAACATTGGGAGGATCAGGAAAAAATGATTATAGGCCTTTATTGGAAATTACACATACAGAAATGGATTTCAAACAGACATTCATAGTAGAAGCAGAGTATAATGGTATAATGAAAAATATTAGATTGTGGCAGTGAACACAAAGAAGCAAACTTTTCAGTTGGCTATAGAAAAACGAGTATGCCTCAGTCCTACCTTTGATTTAATTATGAATCTTTTCAGTCAGCTGGCATATGGTGCTGTGCTATACCAAAGCACTTAATATAGTTATTAGACTATCAGAGTTTTCATTGCAGCTCTGCACTGAATTGAGCCATGACACTTCAGGTGCACAAATCTATGAAATGTTATCTATGGCAGTTTTGAAATGATGTATAATGCGCAGATGGATTATAATGACAACACAACACTTGAACACTTCAGGCAAGTATTGTCCTCAGCATACTGAGCAAAACTTCAAAACAACACCCACAATAGAAATGTAGTATATACCTCTGAAGCAATAGATGAACTACCTATAAATAAATCCCATTTTTGACCCCCCCTTCTGATCCTTGATTACAGTCACTGGAGTATCAATCTACTGATAATTATCACTGCTCATAAATTAGTACAGACAATATTACATTAATCCTAGATTAAATAGACAGCAAGCCATCACTTGGAGCAGATTATATTTACATGATGATGCTGACAGAATTAATATATTTTGCTACCTATCTTGCAGTCTACGTTTAATAAAATGATGGGGTGTTATATTGCTCTACCACTTTGGAAAAATCAATAATATCCAATATAAATAAAAAGGGAAACAATTTAGAAATATCTAATTAATGACTCATTAGTTTAACATTAATTTTGTGCAAAGATTTTGAAAGATGGATGTGGAAGTTATTACTTGATTCTGATAATGATAATGGGTTTTTAGATTTATATCAGCATGTTTTTTATTCTGAAAAGTCTGCATTGATGCAGAATTCCATGATGACTCTTACTGAAGTTAGACTATGAGAAACTATGAGACTACAGTCAGAATCAACCAGGCAGTATGTACATGGTATTCTGTTACAGAACTCTACTACAATATCTATGCTAATTATATGGATTTCAGTACAGCAGTGGAATGAATCTGACCATGCCACTTAAGATGTTCTAGTCTATGGCATGTTATCTATGGCACTATACAAATGAATGCGTGTGTGTGTGTGTGTGTGTGTGTGTGTGTGTGTGTGTGTGTGTGTGTATGTCTCTATATAGATATTTATTCTGTCAAAATGTAGTGAATTTTATTTCTTATGTCATGGCACCTCGGGAAAGGATTATTCTGGACCATTATTATACAGTGCATACTGATAACAAGTCCATTCACAATGCAGAGTACAATGCAAAATATCAGAGGTGGCAGTGGGCAGTGAACACCTCTGAGATGATGGATAATGTCCTGTAAGTAAAAGGCTGTATCTTGGTCACACTTTCATATTTCATTATAAAACTTTTAGGGTGTCTCATCACTACCTATTGAGCTACAAAATGTTTCTAAGACTCCTATTCACTCCTTAGGGATTTCTCTGAATTTCAATGATTAATTTGACCACAATGCTTTATATATATGATTCTTTACTTTTGTTATAATGAGATCCATTAAAAAAGTGCTCCAGGCCACTATTGTACTCAGTGTATTAAGAAGTTCAAAGGATCACCCACAGTTAAATGAAATATAATGCAAAAATAGACCGTGGCAGTGAACACCTCTGAAATAGATGACCAAATGCTTATACACAGAAGGCAATATCTCAGTGTTTCTTTCAGATTTCATTATGAAACCTTCAGGCCTTCACTACAGTGTGATCACCTAGAAAATTATCTAAGGTTAATAGTCTACCCTTAGTTTGTTCAGTGCTTTACTATACAGAATTTTACCACATCATGCAATAATCACCAATCTATGGCAACTTTCAAATAAATTGTCTAGTAAAATATATAGACAATGTTTAATCCTAATGTAATGATTACTCAGGAAAGAAGTATTCTAAGAAACAATTGCATTCAGCATACTAAGCAAATGTTCTAAAGTACACCTACAATGGAAATAGATTATAATACAAGCTATAGAACTTTGGCAGTTTAAACCCCTAAACCACACACACACACACACACACACACACACACACACACACACACACACACACACACATATATATATATATATATATATATATATATATATATATGGGTCTACTTTATTTACATGAAAGCTTAAAACAGCGAATGCATATGCATCGAACCGAGAAAACATTGAAACACAATAAAAATGGAACTACACAACAAACATGACATGTAACAGCTGTAGGCAGAGGGGTAATCCCCCCTGCACCCCCACTAGTTAAATATGCCAACTCCGAGATCACACTACATTGAAGTAAATGGAAATCTCCACCTACGGTATATATACACTATATGGTTCGATGCATATGCATTCACTGTTTTAAGCTTTTGCATAAATAAAGTACACCCATAGATATATATATATATATATATATATATATATATATATATATATATATATATATATATATATATATATATATATATATATATATATATATATATATATATATATATATATATATATATATATATATATATAGATATACATATACATATATATGTGTGTGTGTGTGTGTACTTCATTCCACATTCTATCATCCAACAACACAAAAACCGAGTGTGTTGCACAAACTAAACTCATAAGAATATTACTCAGTGTTAATCTCAAATACAACCATCACCTGCTGCAAGCCATCAAAAAATGAAATGGAAACTAGGTTTTGTCTACAATTTATTTAACATTTGTTTACTGGGAAAGTCCAACGTGGAAGAAAGCCAATTTTCAGCAGAGGCCTGGGGAGAATCACTCCAGATGGATGTCTTTGTAACATCACAGGAAACATATACTAACACAGGGAGGACATGCAGACTCCATACATAAGACAACCCAGCCAATAATCGAAAGAGAGAACTTCTTGCTATGATATAGCAACACTACCGCTGCACCACTGCGCCGTCCAAGGTAAAACATTTTCTTACTGACTCCACAAGAAAATCAATAGCAAAAACCTGTTAACTTCATTCCGTTCTCAAAGCATTGCCCATCTTTACAAATCTCAGCTCCACCCATAAACTAAACTAGAGACAGGCTGCAACAAAACTTGTAAATTTGCAGGAAGCACCTCAGAAAAAAAAAACATCACCATGTAGTCTTAAACGATCTTAATTGGCTAGAACATGCATACTGCCTCAACTACTTTCAACTCATGATGGCACAAAAACTACTCCACTGCCCAGAAAAGTGTCCATCTGTAAAAAGTACACTCCAACCTTGTTGACCTATCAGAACCGCATGACCCAACAATAAATCTCTCCTTTCTAGCACAAAATCACATAACTCAGCTGGTAATTTATTATACTCCTTAAAATATATTATAAAAATCTGGAATTCTATCCCTCTAAAACTAAAACAAATAGACAGATTAAATAATTTTAAAGTATTACTAAAACAGGATTTACTGAATAACTGTCTTTCCTGGCTAATGTAAATAAATCATCTCACCCACACTCACTTGTTACTCATCAAATAACAGCTATTAATTTTCTATCTCTACCCCATACTTCAAGATATTTTATAATAACTTGCTAAACTGCTATCAGTGCCTGCAATATCTTTATTTTCACAACTTTGTAAAATCACAGGACATTTCTAAAAGTTTCTGGCATCATTTATATACATATATACTGTAATCTATACACAAGGAAAAATAAACTAAGGGTAATGCTGCTCAATGCCAGAAGTCTAAACGTTAAGATGCATGCACTCGAGGCTCTCCTCAGTATGGAGAATATCGATATCTGTGCAGTAACAGAAACCTGGTTCAAGGCTCCTGAGAGCACTCCAGCACTACCAGGCTATACACTCATACCATGCTTTTTGGCACCAAAACTCGAACCGAACCACAAGAGGAGGGTGAGTATCCATATTCATCAAAGATACCCATACCTCCAGGCTAGTGGCACTGCACGAAGCATCTGAAACCATCCATGTGCAACTAACAGTGGACAAAACTGCCTTCCAGTTTGTAGCCTGCTACAGACCACCCTCCCAAACTCAGGAACCCCACTCGGCTTTCCTGAAGACACTGGAGAATATAAAGGTCTCTTCAAACACCATTATATTGGGTGACTTTAACTACCCAAACATAGACTGGGAGTACTACTCAAGCCCCAACACCCTAGCCCAACGGTTCCTAGAATTTATAAACTCAAATGCTATGGAACAACTGGTCACCACTCCCACAAGAGGGGAAAACATATTGGACCTGATCATCACCAACATGGGGACTGTATGCTCCATACCACAGGTATACCCCTCATTGGTAAGATCTGACCATAAATTAATCACTATGGACATCCATATCCCATCCCCACCCCCAGCAAAGGAAACCACGGTCAAAAACTTCTCAAAAGCAAATGTCTCACTTCTCAAAACCGAGGTGGAATCCTTCAAAGCCCCAGGGCCAGTGGAAAATACAGCCCAAATCGCAGAATCCTTTGCAAACACATTCTATGGATACCTACAGGAATGCATGGATCATGCTATCCCAAATAAAACCAAGACACACTCCTCCAAGGGCAGGAGACCTGTCTGGTGGACCCCAGCCATAAATAAGCTGTACAACAGAAGGAGGAAGCTACTACATGATAGAGCAAAATCCCTGAAAGGGAAGGCAACTCTGAACAGTACTAGCAAGAAACTACGATCCCTCATCAAATCATCTAAGGCTAGCTTTGAAAGAAAAACTGCACAAGACGCTAAAGATAATCACAAGGCCTTCTTTAGTTATGTCAGAAACCTGGGTGGAAACTCCCAGATATGCTCTGAGTTAGTGCAAAATGACAAAAAATACACTGCATCCACAGACATGGCCAACATCCTGGCAGACAGGTTCAGTGCAAACTCCCCCCCCCAATGAGCAAATGACTATCCCAACAGAGTGTAGCCTCCCTGACATCACAGATACACAGGTGAGAGCTGCTCTCTCCAAAGCAAAAAACACAGCATCAATGGGACCGGACAGTGTCCCGGGCTGCATTTTACATGAGCTCCAAGAAGAACTGAACCCTCACTTAAAATCACTATTCAGTCTCAGCCTTACAACAGGATATGTACCCAAAGAATAGCATACAGCAACAGTGGTCCCACTCCATAAAGGTGGTGCCACAACAGACCCCGGAAACTATCGCCCTATAAGCCTAACTAGCCTGGTCTGCAAAGCTATGGAGTGTATCATCATGGAACTCAAAAACATTGAGAAACTCCAAACACTGGATCCTTTCCAATTCGGCTTTGTTAAGGGCAGATCTTGCCTCTTGAACCTGGTTGATTTCTTTGAAACAGTCACCAAGGCCATAGATGAAGGGAAGGTAGTCCACACAGCCCACCTTGACCTTGCAAAAGCCTATTGACACAATACCCACTCGGGCATCATAAATAAGCTCATTAACTTAAATATCAACCCCTATGTCACAAGATGGGTTGCAAACTGGCTTAGGGATAGAACCCACATGGTCAGAATTGCAGATGCCATGTCAGACTATAAACCAGTTACAAGTGGTGTCCCACAAGGCTCAGTCCTGGGACCTCTCTTGTTTGTTATATATTTCTCTGAGGTACAGGCTAACACAGGAGGACTATGGCTGACAAAGTTTGTAGATGACTGCAAACTGGGGGCCATAATCGACTCGCTGGCTGACACAAGCATCCTCCAAAAAGGTCTCACAGAGACGGATAACTGGTGTCAGAGCCATGGCCTAAAGCTAAATGCCAAAAAGTGTATAGTCATCCCCTTTGGGAAAAACAAAGTGCCCACAAATTACCACATAGGTGGTAATCCATTAAGTATGGAAGAAGTAATTAGGGATTTGGGGACCCAAGTAGATTGCAATCTCTCCTTTGACAATCACATTGCCAAAGTGGTTAGAAAGACATTCTATATAGCCCACCTTATCACAAAGGGGTTCACATCTAGATCAAGAGAGGTCATTGTGCCCCTCTACTCATCACTCATCAGGCCCATAATTGACTACAATGCCCCATTTGGGATGTTCCTTACCCGACACCTGCTACAACTAGAAAGACCCAAAAAGTACCTCACCAAGAGGATCAAGGGACTCAAACAGATGCCCTATGCAGTTAGGCTAAAGAAACTCCAGCTCTACTCAGTTGCTTACCGCCTACTCAGAGGCAACCTGTGCCTGACGTATAAAGCCATGTCCAACCCAGAATTAATGGACATGCTCCACCTCAAGAAATCCAAATCCATCAGAGCTACATGCTCCAGTGACTTAAACCTCAGCACAGAAATAAATAGAACATGCTGGAGGGACAGATTCATATCCCAGAGGCTCCCCTCACTCTGGAACAAAATCCCAATCCATGTTAGACAGAGCCCCTCAATGACCCTCTTCAAGAAGAATCTTGACGTTTGGATGGGAGATCATAAATTTACCCCTGGGATCTCTTCTGTGTCACTGCTAGACTGAGGCACGGTAAACTAACCTTAAATGGGCTATCTTCTGTGACCTACTATACAGTCAACTAATCTAAAAAGGGTGGCGAAAGCCAAACACTCTCTGGCTAAGCTTGTAAATGCCCTAGGGCAGATAGCCTAGTATCAACCTATGAACCTATAAACCTATAAATTGTCTCACTATATAAATATGCAATACAGTGTGTCTCACCATGCAAAAATGTCACACTGTTTTTCTATGTATAAATGTTCATTTTTTGTGTACATGTATTAACTGTAGAATGTTTCTACATGGGTCTCTGCTGAAAAATTGGCAAATTCCAGTCTGACTTTCCTTGTAAAACCAAGATAAATAAATAAATAATTAAATAATAAATAAATAAATAAATAAAACATGCATACATTGGGCATTAGTTTTACATAATCTTATGAGCAGAAGTCAAATGGTGCCACCTGCTGGAATCTCGGAATAATACCAGACTGAGAAAACAAGATCTCTTAAATGCTAGTTTCCTAGATATGTCTAAAAAGCCATATGTAGCTCTCCTTAAGACAGCTCTCAGTAAAGAACTGAAGACATTCTAATAAGATAATTGGGTGCAGGACCAATTCATGTATGTCATTCCTGTTTCAAGGGTTTTAATACATTCATTATGAATTAAATAACATCACACCCCATTTTTCAGTATTCAAAATGTAGACCTTATCCTCTATACAGTAATGGAAATGTTAGCTTGACTGGTAAAATAAACATATTTTGCCTAACCTCACCTTTTCCTGTAATCTAATAATCTAACACAACAATGCCACATTATGAGTGTGTGTGTATGTGTGTGTGTGTGTGTGTGTGTGTGTGTGTGTGTGTGTGTGTGTGTGTGTATACATGTACATGTATCTATCTATCTATCTATCTATCTATCTATCTATCTATCTATCTATCTATCTATATGTGGGTGTGTGTGTGTGTGTGTGTGTGTGTGTGTGTGTGTGTGTGTGTGTGTGTGTGTGTGTTTGTGTGCGTTTGTTAAATTCTCTCATCTTGAGAAAAAGTTGTGTACATACTGACACCTAATGGAAACTGATTGGAATGTAGTTTGGCAGCCTGGTTCATTGTAATAGCTATACTGTCAACAAGTCGAGATATTCAATTATAAATTTTTGTTAGGCTGTTCTTTACAAAAGCAGCATAGCATCTGTACATTGTATTTCTTACTGTAAAATTCCATGTCTTTCTAATGCCTTCCTCTTTTTCTTTAATATCATTTAAGATGTTAGACAACATCACTTTTTGGAACAAATAGTTTTCATTCCTGTCTGTTTATAGCAAACTGCATGTATGATTTTATTAATTACATAGGTACCCCTGTGAGAAACAGTAAAACTGTCAAGGTGTCATTTGATTTGGATCTAATCTTTTTTAGGATGGCTGTGAAATTGAAATACAAAACACTGGCTATGCCTTCATTCTTTTCCTACACATTCAACCACAAGCCTTGTGTACAGATGCTATCCCAGTAGAATGTGTTCCTTCTGAGTGGATACTTATGGTTTGATTATGAAAAAAGTCAAATGCTTGTAATAACCATGTTACTTATAAAGACATACACTGAGCCTAGAAAGCTATATCAGTAATCACTCAAAGTGATTCTGTAAATGCCTTGCTTTTCATAAACTACCTTCTTTCAGACTGTGATAGCTACATTTTGTAAAGTTCTGTTGTCTCAGTGAGAAGAAAATAAAGACATAATGGTGTCAGGAACATATATGTATATCTGCTGTCCGAGAGCTACACTAATCTCTAACAAGCTTTATCATTATTACTTGACAGTAATGATAAAACTTGGCTTGTATTTTTGCACACAGTATACCGGTTTTCCCTAACCCAAAAAAGAGAGCCACCATCTGTGTACGCAACTGATGCTTGATTGTGAGGAAAGTGAAAGAAATAATGATCATAGTACCGTATTCCAACTTCTTGCTTTGTGATGCTTGCACATATTATTCACAAAACAAGCCATATTAAAGATTGTTTTACATGGATAATATAATTGCCCTCCGGTTTCACACACTGCTTTCTTCCAAAACAAGGTAGCTAATTTATGCAGACATTTAGATGTGTGGTTGAGAAGAAAGTGCAAGGAATAGTCATCTTATCAATGAGTTTCAATTCATACAAAGACACACACACACATGCACACACGCACACACACACACACGCACACACACGCACACACACACACACACACACACACACACACACACACACACACACACACACACACACACACACACTCCTTTAAGCAGGCCATATCGTGCAACTGTACTGTGCTTTCACACAAGGCCTTCCAAAACAGATAGCCACTTTCTGTGCATTCCCTTAATTGCTGATTGTGATGGAAGTGAAAAAAATTACCACAGTAATATATTTCAATTGATTATAATACACAGTAAAATGTTCTTCTTCAGGCCAAATTACTGTGCCCTCCTACAGTTATTTTATTTTTTATTGACACTTGTTTATGAGGAAAGGCTGACTGGGCTCAGGTGTCCTTTTTCATTTTAGGCAAGGGGAGAAAAGCTCCAAGATAACACATTTAATGCAATCAATATTTACAATTATTTGAAAAAAAAAAATATTTACAATTACAAATTTTATAACTAAATTTCAATGAATACATAGCATAGTAATCAGTATTGTATGGATATTCACAAACATTAACATACAAGCATTATGTTGAGAATTTACAAATAGAAGAGTGGTGTACATGATAGGTAAGAATAATTTAAGAAATACATTAGAGTGAGGTCTTAAAGGGAATAATCAAGTTTTAGTTTATTAGAGAAGCAGCAAAGTTTATTGTAGTAGTTTGAGCACTACAATAAAGTGAAGTATTTAAAAGAGGATACGGAGGTTTAGTGATTTAGTGCTTTAAACTGAGGTATAAAAAGGTGATGAAGGATGTTAGGAAAAGTTATTTTTCAGATGAGAAGCAGAGACAAAGCCACACGGCAGAGTGGAAGTAATTTACTAATGGTTTGAAAGGATGAAGGTGTGAGATAGGCTTAACTGATATATACATTTTATTCCAAGTTCTAGCTACATTATTGGTGTAGAGAACTGTCCCAGCAGCTATTTGTTGTTTGTAGATGGTAAGTAGTTGTTGACCATTACACCAAAGAGGGCAATTTGGTAGCTAGAGGTGGGATATGGGGCTAATTTCTGGGCAAACAAATGAGTTATAGATGATTTTCCTGTGCAAGATGAGCTGGGTATAAGGTAGGTGGTCAGGAAGTTTGAGCCAGTTAAGTGTATTTAATGATAACCAGGGTGAGTCTGGCCAGATGTTTTGCAAGCAAATCTTGCAACTTTGTTGTAACATTGTTGAGGTTTAGTGAGTGGCCACTATTGACTCAACCATTTTAAGTGGGGTTACAGCTCTGGCTTACCACACGGGTGACACCTAGTGGGAGCACTATGTGTTCCACCCTGTAGAACTTCAGCCTAGTGAGCCTATGCTATTGTATGCAAGTCACACAGTAAGCAGAAAGTGATGCAGCATGCAGAGGCCACAGTTTACATTAGAGAGCAGTACATACCTAAGCTCTAAAGAGCTGCTGCAGGGAGGGGATGTTGTGCTGGGGGACAGGGTTGGCCATTTTGCAGGACCAGCTGGATAACCAGTTCCTTTCACTGCAGAATAGATTAGCTAATTGGGATTCCTGGGCAAGAAAGACTAGGTTGTAGGACTCTCCCATAGTGATTCTGAGATCCTGCTGCAGTGGAGTAAATGAGTAAATGGGCAAATGGGTTTAAGCAGTGAAGCCATCAGCTAACCCTGCAAAGCAGATTTAAAAATGCTTCTTTCCTTCATCTTACAAGCATCCCACCACCAACAGTGATGGTGTGTTTGAGCAAGCTTAAAGTATGAAGGAAAGCAACTACACCACACATGAAGTACAGGGATGAGGCAAGGATAATGTGTAGCCAAGGCAGTGAAATTGCTTCCCAATTTACAAAGAAAATGTATGTGTGAAGAAATTACACACTGTCATATGTGCTAGCATGTCTGGCTGGGGTTTTGTACATAATTTCAGATTAAACTGTATATTATATGCTTGCATGAAAAACTATGGTATTTTAAATAAGTTCTTGTATGTTGATTGCTCTGTTTGTACAGGATGTTTAGATGAACAGTGTTCTGTTAGCAACTACGCGTGTTTGTGAAGGTGATTCTAACTGAAGGCTGTTTCAGAGTCAGCTGATCTACAGATGATGTCACTGGAATGTTTCCAGTTTCCCTATGTTTACAGTCACTGACTGAAAGACAGGAAGGAACTTTAATAAACAGCTGTCTGTTGATGTACAAACAGTGAAATGAAAATAAGAACTGGAACAGTTGAGACAGTTAACCTAGTCTATAAAAGAGCCTGCTGAAGATAGTTGAAGTCAGTCATAGCAGTTGTTCAGTTCAGTTCAGTTCACCATTGTACTGAGAAGTGGATACCTAAAGGACTCACCAAGATATGTAAGCCTGCCTTTTCTCTGTTCTAAATGCTGGATTTCTATCCTTATGTATTAATTTCATTTTCCTGGTGATTGAATTCAGCTTGTTTATTGAAATTATTGTTTTATATTTTTAATCATTTTGCTCAGTATTGAATATTTTTATTATCTTACTTTGTGGCTGATCAATCAGGGTATTTTTTAGTGATTTGAGAGTGCTTATACCTGCTTTGATAATTCCAGTGCCGCTCCTAAAGCCTGGCTGCTTTAGGTCATATACTACCATTTGTTTTGATAACTAATTTTAATAATTGGACACCCCTTTGAAAGGGCAAGTAGACGCTCTGTTTGGTGGCAGCATTTTACCATATAATTTGGGGAAGGGACACAGCTGAAAATCTGTGCCAGGCTTTCCCAGAAGTGTTTATATTTGTGAAATTCAATTTATTGAAGTGTGAGTGTATCAGATGTCGTAAACTTGGACATATTGCTCTGGAGTGTGTAAAAAGGTTTACATTAGGGGTAGACAGAAGTATACAGTTCCGTCCCAGGTTATAGAACATGTCCCAGTTCTGCTCTTAGGGAAAATTGTGAAATATTACTCCTGTTTAAGTGATGGTGTCACTTTGGAGTTAGTAGTGAGGATTGAAGTTCCTTAGTTACTGACCTAGGATAGTAGTGGACGTCACATATTTGGTGGCAGTTCGAGGGGATATTGACTGGATGTCACATTATTGATGACAGTTCAGTGGAATACTAACCGGACATCACATTTGTGGTGGCAGTGGTGTGGGATTTTTAATTTCACTTCAGTAGCCTGTGGGTAGTTGTCATTAACGTGTGCACTCTCAACAGCCACAAGATAAACATGCAGAATCTTAGTCCACCACAGTTTTAATTATTTTAGTTAGTTTTTCAGGAATATCAGACAAAGATGTCAGCAGAAGAATACAGTAAGCTGACAGAACCAGTTGGTCAAGGAATGTGAAGCCAGAGGACTGGCGCATGTCAACCTTACTAAGGAAGCAATGATTTCAACAATAGTTGCAGCTTCAGCTTAGACCAGCCATTCGGAGGATATCCAGTTTGGTACTGGGGATGTGCAGCCAGCCTAGACAGGACAGTCCTCCTTTTCTTTGGAGGACCTGAAAATCCATCTAGAGTTAGAGAGACTGCACCTGGAGGCCATATGTCTTGAACTGGAGTGAGACTGATGCATTTAAAAGCTGAGGAAAATGAGAGATAGCACCAGCATGAAGTAGAGCTTGTTACCCTTTGAGAGGGTCATAGAGGTAATCGGGAAGGGAATAACCAGACCTCAGAAAATCTAAAGGTCAGTAAGCTTTTTCCTCAATACACGGGGAGGGGGGTGTGACTTTTATTCATATATTTGAGAGGGTATGAAAACAGTGTAATGTTGACCAGAAGCTCTAGGTTCGGCTCCTAACTCCCTTACTCCATGGCAAAGCTGTTCAAGCTATGTCAAAACTGTCTGATGTAGATTGTTTGAATTATGATAAAGTAAAAAAAAAATCTTCTTGATTGTTTTAAACTAACATGTGAAACTTATAGGAAAAAGTTTCATGAACAAAGACGTAAGGCAGATGAAAGTGCACATGATTATATTGTTGATTTAAGTACTTACTTTCACAGATGGGTGAGTGGGTGTTAGGTCACCATTTTTGAGTGACTGGCAAACCTTTTGGTGAGGGACAAGCCCTCCATTCTTTGCCTGATGACATGAGAATCTGGTTAGCAGACCGAAAGTGTAACTCTGCGGAAGAGTTGGGGAGAAAAGGGGATCTCAACTTAGTAAGCAGAGCACCAATGTATAAGAAAGGGATACTCAATGCTGCAAATGGACATAAGGGAGCCCATGGGGGCAGTTTAAACCACTCCAACAGAGTACACCAGTAACAGGGGAATCTACTAGTCTAAGTACCTGGTTAGAGATTACATGTTTCAAATGTGACCAGACGGGCCACATAGCAATCAAATGTCCATTGAGGCAAGGTGAGAAACAAAAGGTGAGGGAGCCAGCAAGTGGGGATGACAAGCTGCCAGTGGTAAGTTGTTTGGAAACAACAGGAGTGCCAAACTATCACCAAAATGTATATCCTATCTTAGTAGATGGTAAACAGGTTACTGCTAAGAGAGACAAAGCTTCTGATATAACCATTGTGAGGCCTGCAGTGGTTAGACAAGAGCAATACTTGCTTGGACAGTCCACTCAAGTCAGAAGTCCGGGAGGGACCCCATTCCACATACCTTTGGCTAGAGTTCATCTTGACTGGTAGGATAGAATAGGATGCAAACAGGTAGGTGTGTTTGAGGATATTTCTGCAGATGTCCTGCCCCTGTCCCCACCAATCATACCCCATGCATACCCCATGATATCCCCACCACCTGTCCTCTACCTTGTATCTCTAAAGATTATAAATGCCCTCTCTAAGGATAACATCCCAGGTTGCATTCTCCATGGGATGAAACAAGAATTAGCAACATCACTGGGTACTCTTTTTAATTATGGTCTAAGCACCAGCTTCATCCAGGCTGAATGGAAAATGGCCACTATTATCCCCTTGCACAAAGGTGGTGCTTCCACTGATCCCAGGAACTATAGACCTATTAGCCTGACTAGCCTTATCTGCAAGATCATAAACTGAGTCATCATGGGCCTTACCAACAAAGATATAGGCAAGCTCCAAACACTTGACCCTACTCATTTTGGATTTGCCAAAGGGACAGCATGCCTGTTAAACCTAGTGGACTTCTTCAAGACAGTCACCAAGGCCATGGACAAGGGGAAATATGTGCATATAGCCTACCTAGACTTAGCCAAGGCTTTTGACACAATCCTCCACTCAGTCATCATTGACAAACTCACCCAGCTAGGTATCAACCATTATATCATTAGGTGGATCAACAACTGGCTCACTGATAGAACTCATATAGTCAAAATAGGGGAATCCACCTTCAATAGCAGACCTGTAACCAGTGGTGTTCTATAGAGATCAGTCCTGGGACCTCTACTCTTTAGAATCTATTTCTACAAAGTACAAGATAAAACTAAAGGTCTGTTACTGACAATGTTTGCTGATGAGTGCAAACTGGTAGTGGTCTTAGAATCTCCAAACAATGTCAACATCCTACAAGAGGATCTTGCACAAACAAATGACTGGTGCCAGAGTCATGGCCTTAAACTCAATGCAAAAAATAATGTATTATCATAATAGCAGTATTAAAGGACTTTTGGGACATGTTCACAACAAAATCTGGGTGTACTGACTTGGTGCAGTACCATGTGGACACAGGACCCCAAAAACCTATCAAGCAGGTTCCTTATAGAGTGCCTGAGACAGGTAAACAGACTTTGAAGGAGGAGATAAGGGAAATGCTAGAACTGGGGGTAATTCAGGAATCCAATAGTCCCTGGGCTTCCCTAGTAGTGTTGGTACCATAGAAGGATGGTAGTGTTATATTCTACATAGACTTTAGGAAATTAGACAGGTATAGTCATATCTACCTCCCCCCATGCTGAGAAGAGACAAAGCCTTAGAACAGCTAGGTGGGGCTAGGTATCTGACCACTATTGATTTCACCAAGGGAAGGGATACTGGCAGGTAGCCTTGACTTCCATTGCTAGAGAGAGGTCAGCTTTTGTAACTCCTTTTGGACTGTATGAATTTACAAGAATGTCATTTGGAATGAAAAATGCCCCAGAAACTTTCCAGAGACTAGCAGATTATATTTTAGTAGGAGCAGGAGATTATGCTTTAGCATACTTGGATAATATTGCTATTTACAGCCATTCCTGGCAAGAGCATTTTCAACATGTTAGAGAGGTCTTTTGTAGATTAAAAAGGGCAGGATTAACCATTAAATCATGTAAGTGTTAGGTGGGTATGGCACAAGTCAATTAAGACACAGAGTGGGGAGCGGTAAGATTAGGCCAGAACCTGTCAAAGTGGAAGCCATTCAAATATGACCAGTTCCTGTTACTAAAAAGCAAGTGAAAGTATTTCTAGGGACAGTGCAGTACTATTGGAAATGTGTGCCCATTATAGTACCTGCTAGCTGTAACCCTGACTACCTAACTAGGAAAAATAAACTGGATAAGGTAATGAGGACCACAGATTGCTATCAGGCATTCCAAAAACTTAAAGAGATTTTGGGAGGACCCCCTGTGTTAGCCAGCCCAGATTATAGCTAAGAATTTGTTGTACAAGTAGATGCTTCAAATTATGGGGTGGGGGCTGTACTTAACCAAGTTTCATCAGAAGGAGAAGAGCATTGGGTAGCAGTTTGGGGGGATATTGACTGGACATCACATTATTGGTGGCAGTTTGGTGGAATATTAACCGGACATCACAATATGTACCAACAGCATTATAAAAGCAATCACAGTGAATAACAAAAATTAGAAAAGGTTGTAAATTGTGCAATTAGCACAAAAACATCAAATATGTGTACATACTTTGCTATTTCAAGGGTTTCATTAGATAAGAATGAAAAAAAAGCTACCCCCCTGATATGGAATATAACAAGTATCACATGCCAGTGGCTTCTTATCAGAATAATGGCAGCTGCAGCATCAGTGACAGTCAGGTGCTGTTGGGGCCTGGGTTAGGGTGGATGTTCCCTGACAGTAGTATAGATTTAAAAAAGTGGAGAACTGAAGGAGAGTTAGGGGGATGGAAATGTAAGCTGAATTTGATTTTAGAGCAAGTGGATGGACGGGAGAAATCTTGTTTTGAAGAAGGAGTGGGTTAAAGTTGGTTAGTATAGATGATGATATGATAAATGAATAGAGTGTTTGGGAGTTAAACATGCTGTGACAGGAAGTAGGAGAACAAAGGAAGGGATTAATTGGGATGTAATAAGAGGTAAGGTAGGATAGGAGTATTAGAAGAGGGAATGCAGTGAAAAGTATTTGAGCCATGATGGGAGAGGAAAGTTAAGAGAGGAGGTGTTAGGGGAGAAAGAACTAGCAGGGTGAGTAGGAGTGCATGTGTGGGGCTGGTTATGAGTTGAAATTGTGAGAAGAGAATATAAGGATATGGTTTTTGAGATTTGTGAGAGATGGTAAAGGTGCATAAGGCACATAAACTAATAGTATTATAGAGCTAAGAGTCCTTTTTTGTAGGACAAAGAGTAAGTGTAGAAGGTAAGTTAAGTTAAAGGTGGGTAGTTGATACCGGTGGGATGGGGAGAGAAGGTAAATATTGAGAAAGGAGTGTGTTTAATTTGAGAGAGAGAGTAGACAGAAGACTGGAATAGAAGTGGCATTAAAGTGAGAAGAGGGAAGAATGTAGGGACTTGTAGATTGGTTGTTTAAGTGGGGGAGTGGTAGAAAATATAAGTAAGTTATGGATGGCAGTAAAGTGTTGTCTGGTTGGGGAAAGGTTGGTAATTTATGTACACTGGGATGGAAGTAGAGAGTGGCATAATTGATTGGTGAAGGAGAGTGGTTGGCACTGGAAGGGAGGGAGGAGCTTAGTGCTAATTGTAATGAATGTAGGGGTGGGTTGGAAAGAGGGTAGGGTAGGGGAGCAGAGGAAGGCTGAGTGTATGGAAGGTGAACAGAACTGGCAGAGCCAAGATCGGTGGATCTGATAATTTTTACTTAAGATTTTGCAGCCCAAGTGATATGCTTTGCATTTGTTTGCAATGAAGCTGAAATTCCACCATTCTGCCCACCTGTTGACAACCTTTGTAATTATTTTTCTGTCCACTTTAACTTACTTGCTTGGAGTTTTCTGTCGTGGTTAAATTGCAACGTAAGTTGCTTTTCAGTGGAGTGCACATGGCAATGCATGACTAGCAAGATGTGATTTTTACAGGTCTCCCCGCCTGTCGGTTTCTATTCGATTTTCATTGATCACAATGACTCCAAAGATCATCAAATGCACTCCAAAGAAATAATAAACGTGTTTGATGATGTTTTCCTCTCAGGTCTGCAAGCAAATAGTTTTTGGAGACTTTTAGCAGAGTTTGTACCCTGAACTTCACATGGACATGGCTGATAGTTGCAAGAATATGGAGATCATGGAGATCACACACACAGGAATAGTTTGTACACTTCTATGCAGATATTATCTATACCCAACAACACCTCCACCTACCATCCCTATCAATCTACCTACCATCAGTCTAACTCCCTTCTAAAGAGTCTAACATTCCTCTCGCTAAACATTCACAGTCTTCTAAACAAAATTAGTGAATTCCAAGCATTAATAGACAAATGCTAGACAGTCATAATCGCTCTGACAAAAACCTGGCTTAAAACCCACAACTTAGACAAAGAATTTCTTCTACCTGTTTACAACATCTTCCAACTCGACAGACCTAAAAAGAATAGTGGAGGTGTTGCCCTAATGTACTCCCAACAACTCAATGTCTATCCTTTAGCAACCCCCCCCCCTCAGTTTCTACCAGCAGAAATACTAACACTGGACTACAAACTAAATGATTATAAAACACTATTTTTTGCTGTAATCTATATACCCCCTGGAGACAATATCAAAGTATTAGAACACATACTCTCCTGGTTAACATACAATACACCCCATGAAGCTATTCTCCTAGTGGTTGTCAATATTAACTGGTTATCCATTACGTCCAACTCCCCTAGCTCTAACATCAATCTTCATGGCCTCTCTCAACTCATCAACACCCCTACACACTTCAGTAAACCTACCAGCACTTATTCAGTCATAGACTGGATACTTTTATCTAACCCAGTCCCATACCACCACCCACATCTTTATCTGATTCTATCAGTGACCATTCTACCATCTGTATCCAAAGATTCACTCAACACCTACCAAGCCCTTATAAACTAAAGGATTGCCAAAGCCTCTCTATCTTCCATCCTGCCATAGTAAACAGCACACTCTTCTCTATAAACTGTTCCTTCCTAACACACTTATCTCTTAACAATGCAGTACAAAATTAATAATATTTTCTTAAACATACCAAACTCTTTAGCTCCTCTTAGAAAAAAAAAAGAGTCAGATCTCTCCTGTCTCCCTGGCTAACTCAGCCAACCTGTGCACTTATGCAGAAAAGATACTCTGCCTAGAAACTCTGGACAAAAACTAAATCAGCAATCCACCTTCAAACCTACAAACAACCCAACAACCTTGCCAAAAAGCATATCAATCTAGGCAAGAAAATTGTCTGTCTAAAACTGTAAACAACCCACCATGACACCCCCCAAAATTCTGGAACTCTGTTAATCAAGTCCTGCACCCTGGCAACCTCACTGCATATAATCCTTGTCCTCATAACACATCCCTCAAAACTGCTACCCTTTTCAACTCCTATTTCATTGACACAATCACTAATTACCCTAATCATACAGATTCCTGCACTCCAACCATGCAAAAGCCTTACTCCTGAACCTCTTAGAGCCCTCTTCATCCTCAAACAACAATAACTCTTTCTCTTTGCAACCTATTCCCATTAGCTATATAAGAAAACGTCTCAAGCTCAAACCATGCTCTCATTCCATGTACAGCCTTTCCTCATTCTTCCTTAGACTAGCTGCTAACTCCTTAGCCTATCCCATATATATTCTTTTTAAAATGATCTATAAGAGAATCCACTGCACCCTTATGACAGAAACAGTTTATACTATACCTGTCCACAAGGATAGCAACTCTACAGAACTCTCTAACTTCCGACCTATGGCAATACTGTCCCCCCTCTCCAAAATTCTAGAAAAATTTGTATATAAACAACTCATGGCCTACTTACTCAATGAAAATTAGAATTAGAATTTGTCATTTTGTAAAACTGTAGGAATGACCATTTGTGGGTGTTGTAAAATGTGTAAACACATGGAGATAGGAGAAACCTTCAATATTAACAAAAGGAAAACGAGATTGAGAGAAAAATTTCACTGTAATTCTAAATTTGTAGTTTACTTGACTAAGTGTAAACTGTGCCCAGCATTTTATGTTGGAAAAACTGAACGTAGACTACGTGATAGAGTCTACGAACACACTTATGCCATTCAGAGACAGAAAGTAGAAAGTCCTTTAGCAAAACATATCATGGCTAATGAGAATCATATTTTTGGTTTTAAAGCAATAGACCGAGTTATGATAAATATTAGGGGAGGTCCAGTGAATTGGCTGCTGGAAGAATGTGAGTTAGCTATGCAGATTAGACTCAATGCCTTTTCAACTCCAGGCTTGAATGAGTCATGTAACATTGCCTGCCTTTTAAAACTTAAAAGTTTAGCTAGATAGAACTTGGTGAATGTTTACTGTTTTTGAGGGGTTGAATAATTTACAAGACAATTGACATGTGTAGTACTAAAAGCCTTACGACAATCAGGTATGTGTAAATGCTTGAAAACATCAGTTTAGACAGCTGGTTGCAGGGTAATTTTGGTAGGGCCAGTACTTTACAGTGCAATGACAAGTTTAATATTTAAAAAGTTATAGGTCAAGCAGTTGAAGTATTGTTGGTTGTAGATTTATAACTGGACTGACTTCAATATTAGGGAGAACTTGATAGTGAATGATTCACTTTCATGCCACATAGCCCATGGAAGGGACGTAATCAAACAGCGGCATATAAAACCACCACATGACAAGTGTATCGTTCTACTGTCTTTGCCGCAGGATAACTATTATCTTTTAAAAAAAGTTATTTTTTATTTTTTATTTTTTATATTTATGTTTATCTTGAGGGTTTGTATGAAGTTATTTTTAGGCTGGTGATTGGGAGAATGTGTGGATCTAGACCGTTGCAATTTGCGTAGCGATTGAAGTTTGTTTTGAATGATTTAACTGCTGAATATTCAGGACTTGTAACCACAAAATAGCTCAGCTGATTATTGGTCACATGATTTCTTATTTTTTACTTAAATTGTTTAAGTTTTTTTTTTTATGTAATCTGAAGAAGATGCCGTATTACCGGCAACCAAAAGCACTTCATTAAACAGTATTTTGTCCTCTGCAAGTTCTGCTGGGACCCTTGTTTTTATTGGTTTATTGTTGAGTTTCATTATTCCTAGTTTGTTTTACGTTGTTCAATGGTGTCTGGGGTTACCAACTGTCCAGCAAGTCCAAGTCTTTTTACATCACAGCAATTACAGCCAGAGCTGGGGAACCTTACAGCTCTTCTCCAAGTGATGAACCAGCATATGGATACTTTTTCTAACAGGCTTGATAAAGTGGATTCCTCTTTGTCTCATCAGCGTCCTTTTCAGGATGGCCACAACACTACTTTCAATGGAACCAATAATGTGAAGTCGAACTCGAATGCCTCATTATATCCAATACAACAGCGGGCCAAACCTAGCATTTCCAACTCGAGTCCAGCAGTTAATTTGTCTAATCCAGCAACCAGTCCAGTGTTTCTAATATCTGACGGTGATTCAATTCCAGCAGCACAACGAACACCACCTTCAGTAATAGCCACTGCTTCACAACATTTGGATAGTGAGAACAATGGGCTATTTTACAGAACAGAGCTTACTGGGGCTCCAGTGTTTAGCGAATGGATCATGAACACCACCAACCTGGCATTTAATGATGGTTCTAACCAGGAGCAACTGGCTAGTTCTTCTAATAATAACCAACAGGTGAGCCCACAGGCACTTACTGACAAATTAAAGTTATTGGATAGTAAACTTTTAGGTTCATAGGTTCATAGGTTCATAATAGGCTATCTGCCCTAGGGCATTTATAAGCCTAGCCAGAGTGTGTTTGGCTTTCGTCACCCATTTTAAATTAATTTTGCTATGCCCTTTTTCGAGGTTAGCATACTGTGCCGCTGTCTAACAGTGATAGAGAAGTGATACCCAGGGTAAACCTACAATCTCCCATCCACTCATCAAGATTCCTCTTGAAGAGAGTCAATGAGGGACTCTGCCTAACCTGGACTGGGATTTTATTCCAGAGTGAAGGGAGCCTCTAGGTTATGAATCTTTCCCTCCAGCATGTCCTATTTATTTCAGTGCTGAGGTTCAAGTCTCTCGAGCGTGTAGCTCGATGGGATTTGGATTTTCTGAGGTGCAGCATGTCCATCAATTCCGGATTGGACATGGCTTTACACTTCAGGCACAGATCGCCTCTGAGCAGGCAGTAAGCCACTGAGTAGAGCTGGAGTTTCTTTAACCGGGCAGCATATGGCATCTGTTTGAGCCCTTTGATCCTCTTGGTGAGGTACTTTTGGGGTCTTTCCAGTTGCTGCAGGTGTCTGGTAAGGTACATCCCAAAAGGGGCATTGTAGTCAATTATGGGCCTGGTGAGGGATGAGTAAAGAGGCACGATGATCTCCCCTGATCTAGATGTGAATCCCTTCATGATTAGGTGGGCTATATAAAATGTTTTTCTAACCACTTTGGCCACATGGTTGTCAAATGAGAGATTGCTATCAACTTGGGTCCCCAGGTCCCTAATTACTTCTTCTGTACTTAATGGATTACCACCTACGTGGTAATTTGTGGGCACTTTGTTTTTGCCAAAGGTGATGACTATACACTTTTTGGCATTTAGCTTGAGGCCATGGCTCTGGCACCAGTTGTCTGTTTCTATGAGGCCCCTATATAGGACGCTTGTGTCGGCTGGAGAGTCAATTATGGCGCCCAGTTTGCAGTCATCTGCAAACTTGGTCAGCCACAGTCCTTCCGTATTGGCCTGTACCTCCGAGAAATATATACCGAACAAGAGAGGTCCCAGGACTGAGCCTTGTGGGATGCCACTTGTAACTGGTTTGGAGTCTGACATGACTCCAGCAATTCTAACCATGTGGGTTCTGTCCTTGAGCCAGTTTGCAACCCATCTAGTGACATAGGGGTTTATATTTAAGCTGGTGAGCTTATCTGTAATGCCCAAGTGGGGTATTGTATCGAAGGCTTTTGCGAGGTCCAGGTAGGCTGTGTGAACCACCTTCCCCTCGTCAATGGCCTTGGTGACTGTTTCAAAGAAATCGACCAGGTTTAAGAGGCAGGATCTGCCCTTAACAAAGCTGAACTGGGTAGGATCCAGTGTCTGTAGATCCCCAATATATTTATTTATGAGGTCCATGATGATCCTTTCCATAGCTTTGCAGACCAAGCTAGTCAGGCTTATGGGGCGATAGTTTCCAGGATCTGTTGAGGCACCACCTTTGTGGAGAGGGACCACTGTTGCTGTACGCCACTCTTTGGGTACATATCCTGTAGTAAGGCTGAGACTGAACAGTAGTTTTATGTTTGGGTTTAGCTCTTCTTGGAGTTCATGTAGGACGCAGCCCAGGACACCGGCTGGTCCCATTGATGCTGTGTTTTTTTTTCTTTGGAGAGGGCGGCTCTTACCTGAGCATCTGAGATGTCAGGGGGGCAGCACTCTGCTGGGATAGATATTTGCCCTTTTGGTGGGGAGGAGGGAGAGAAGTTTGCGCTGAACCTGTCAGCTAGGATGTTGGCAATGTCTGTGGGTTCGATGTATTTTTTGTCATTTTGGACTAATTCTGAGCATATTTGGGAATTTCCACCCAGGTTCCTAACATAACTAAAGAAAGCCTTGTTATTATCCTTAGTGTCCTGTGCAATTTTTCTCTCGAAGCTGGTCTTAGACGATTTTATGAGTGCCCGTAGTTTTTTGCTAATACTGATCAGAGATGCCTTCCCTTTTTGGGATTTTGCTCTGTCATGTAGTAGCTTCCTCCTTCTATTGTATAGTTTGTTTATGGCTGGGGTCCACCAGACAGGACGTCTGCCTTTGGAGGATTGGGTCTTGGTTTTATTTGGGATTGCATGGTCCATGCATTCCTGAAGGTGTTCATAGAATGCATTCATAAAGGATCCTGCGGTCTGGGCCATATTTTCCGCAGGCTCGGGGGCTATGAAGGATTCCACCTCGGTTTTGTGGAGTGTAAAATTTGCTTTAGAGAAGTTTTTCACTGTGGTTTTCTGGGCAGGGGGTGGGGTTGGGATGTGAATATCCAGTGAGATTAGTTTATGGTCTGATCTTACCAGTGAGGGATACACTTCTGGTCTGGAGCATAGAGTCCCCATGTTGGTGATGATCACTTTTTCTTTTGGGTGGGGGTTGTACTTAACCAAGTTTCATCAGAAGGAGAAGAGCATTTGGTAGCAGTTCGGGGGGATATTGACTGGACGTCACATTATTGGTGGCAGTTCGGTGGAATATTAACCGGACATCACAATATGTACCAACAGCATTATAAAAGCAATCACAGTGAATAACAAAAAAAATAGAAAAGGTTGTAAATTGTGTAATTAGCACAAAAACATCAAATATGTGTACATACTTTGCTATTTCAAGGGTTTCATTAGATAAGAATGAAAAAAAAAGAGCTACGCCCTGATATGGACTATAACAAGTATCACATGCCAGTGGCATCTTATCAGAATAATAGCAACTGCAGCATCAGTGACAGACAGGTGCTGTTGGGGCCTGGGTCAGGGTGGATGTTCCCTGACAGTAGTATAGATTTAAAAAAGTGGAGAACTGAAGGAGAGTTAGAGGGATGGAAATGTAAGCTGAATTTGATTTTAGAGCAAGTGGGAGGGGCGGGAGAAATTTTGTTTTGAAGAAGGAGTGGGTTAAATTTGGGAAGTATAGATGAGGATATGATAAATGAATAGAGTGTTTGTGAGTTAAACATGCTGTGACAGGAAGTAGGAGAACAAAGAAAGGGATTAATTGGGATGAAATAAGAGGTAAGGTATGATAGGAGAATTAGAAGAGGGGATGCAGTGAAAACTATTTGAGCCATGATGGGAGAGGAAAGTTAAGTGAGGAGGTGTTAGGGGAGAAAGAACTAGTAGGGTGAGTAGGAGTGCAAGTGTGGGGCTGGTTATGAGTTGAAATTGTGAGAACAGAATATAAGGGTATGGGTTTTGAGATTTGTGAGAGAAGGTAAAGGGGTATAAGGCACATAAACTAATAGTGTTATAGAGCTAAGAGTGCTTTTTTGTAGGACAAAGAGTAAGTGTAGAAGGTGAGTTAAGTTAAAGGTGGGTAGTTGATACCGGTGGGATGGGGAGAGAAGGTAAATATTGAGAAAGGAGTGTGTTTAATTTGAGAGAGAGAGTAGACAGAAGACTGAAATAGAAGTGGAATTAAAGTGAGAAGAGGGAAGAATGTAAGGACTTGTAGATTGGTTGTTTAAGTGGGGGAGTGGTAGAAAATATAAGTAAGTTATGGATGGTAGTAAAGTGTTGTCTGGTTGGGGAAAGGTTGGTAAGATATGTACACTGGGATGGAAGTAGAGAGTGATATAATTGATTGGTGAAGGAGAGTGGTTGGCACTGGAAGGGAGGGAGGAGCTTAGTGCTAATTGTAATGAATGTAGGGGTGGGTTGGAAAGAGGGTAGGGTAGGGGAGCAGAGGAAGGCTGAGTGTATGGAGGGTGAACAGAACTGGCAGAGCCAAGATCGGTGGATCTGATAATTTTTACTTAGGATTTTGCATCCCTAGTGATATGCTTTGCATTTGTTTGCAATGAAGCTGAAATTCCACCATTCTGCCCACCTGTTGACAACCTTTGTAGTTATTTTTCTGTCCACTTTAACTTACTTGCTTGGAGTTTTCTGTCATGGTTAAATTGCAGCATAAGTTGCTTTTCAGTGGAGTGCACATGGCAATGCATGACTAGCAAGATGTGATTTTTGCAGGTCTCCCCGCCTGTCGGTTTCTATTTGATTTTCAGTGATCACAATGGCTCCAAAGATCATCAAATGCACTCCAAAGAAATAAGACATGTTTTTGATGATGTTTTCCTCTCAGGTCTGCAAGCAAATAGTTTTTGGAGACTTTTAGCAGAGTTTGTACCCTGAACTTCACATGAACATGGCTGATAGTTGCAAGAATATGGAGATCATGGAGATCACACACACAGGAATAGTTTGTACTCTTCTATGCAGATATTATCTATACCCAACAACACCTCCACCTACCATCCCTATCAATCTACCTACCATCAGTCCAACTCCCTTCTAAAGAGTCTAACATTCCTCTCGCTAAACATTCACAGCCTTCTAAACAAAATTAGTGAATTACAAGCATTAATAGACAAATGCTCAACAGTCATAATCACTCTGACAAAAACCTGGCTCAAAACCCACAATTTAGACAAAGAATTTCTTCTACCTGTTTACAACATCTTCCAACTCGACAGACCTAAAAAGAATAGTGGAGGTGTTGCCCTAATGTACTCCTAACAACTCAACCTCTATCCTTCAGCAAACCCACCCCCCTCAGTTTCTACCAGCAGAAATACTAACACTGAACTACAAACTAAATGATTATAAAACACTATTTTTTGCTGTAATCTATATATCCCCTGGAGACAATATCAAAGTATTAGAACACATACTCTCCTGGTTAATATACAATACACCCCATGAAGCTATTCTCCTAGTGGTTGTCAATATTAACTGGTTATCCATTACGTCTAACTCCCCTAGCTCTAACATCAATCTTCATGGCCTCTCTCAACTCATCACCACCCCTACACACTTCAGTAAACCTACCAGCACTTATTCAGTCATAGACTGGATACTTTTATCTAACCCAGTCACATACCACCACCCACATCTTTATCTGATTCTATCAGTGACCATTCTACCATCTGTATCCAAAGATTCACTCAACACCTACCAAGCCCTCATAAACTAAAGGATTGCCAAAGCCTCTCTATCTTCCATCCTGACATAGTAAACAGCACACTCTTCTCTATAAACTGTTCCTTCCTAACACACTTATCTCTTAACAATGCATTACAAAATTTAATAATGTTTTCTTAAACATACCAAACTCTTTAGCTCCTCTTAGAAAAAAAAGAGTCAGATCTTTCCTGTCTCCCTGGCTAACTCAGCCAACCTGTGCACTTATGCAGAAAAGATACTCTGCCTAGAAACTCTGGACAAAAACTAAATCAGCAATCCACCTTCAAACCTACAAACAACCCAACAACCTTGCCAAAAAGCATATCAATCTGGACAAGAAAAATGTCTGTCTAAAACTGTAAACAACCCACCGTGACACCCCCCAAAATTCTGGAACTCTGTTACTCAAGTCCTGCACCCTGGCAACCTCACTGCATATAATCCTTGTCCTCAGAACACATCCCTCAAAACTGCTACCCTTTTCAACTCCTATTTCATTGACACAATCATTAAACTAAATGAAATCACTAATTACCCTAATCATACAGATTCCTGCACTCCAACCATGCAAAAGCCTTACTCCTGAACCTCTTAGAGCCCTCTTCATCCTCAAACAACAATAACTTTTTCTCTTTGCAACCAATTCCCATTAGCTATATAAGACAACTTCTCAAGCTCAAACCATGCTCTCATTCCATGTACAGCCTTTCTTCATTCTTCCTTAGACTAGCTTCTAACTCCTTAGCCTATCCCATATATATTCTTTTTAAAATTATCTATAAGAGAATCCACTGCACCCTTATGATAGAAACAGTTTATACTATACCTGTCCACAAGGATAGCAACTCTACAGAACTCTCTAACTTCCGACTTATGGCAATACTGTCCCCCCTCTCCAAAATTCTAGACAAATTTGTATATAAACAACTCATGGCCTACTTACTCAATGAAAACCTACTTACAAATACATAGAATCTATTCCATTCACTAATTCTATCCCCCATGTGAGAGATAATAACAAACTCACATAATGTCTCTTTCTAGACCTCTCCAAAGCATTCAATACCATCTATTACCCTAAGCTACTTACCAAACTCTCTGGCCTCAGCCTTTCTAATACTACAGTTTATTGGCTCTCTTGCTATCTCACTAACGTACAACAATCAGTCAAATAGCTGTTGTCTACATCCTTCTTTCTCTTCATCAAAACAGATTTTCTACAAGGATCAGTTATTGGTCCCCTACTATGTAATATCTTCATAAATAATTTACAGTTTTTCTGCCACAACTCCTCTCTTATGCAACACACAGATGACTCCACATTCACCTCTACCTCTGATTACTTCTCAAGCCTTCATGCCCTCACCCAAAACTCCTTCAACTTCTATTGAAAATGAATTTCCAATAACCAACTCATCCTAAATGCCAACAAGACAAAACTTATTTTATTCCTACCTAAATCTCTCACACACCTCACACCTACTTTCTCTACAACATCCCTAAAAACACTGTCATGCATTCAGAAACTCATACCCACATCCATGCCCACCATTGCATAAAGAAAACACATCAGAAACTTGGTTTACTTTATAGAAATAACAATTTTCTAACTAATGACTCTAGACTTACTATTGCCCATGCCTTTGTTCTCCCTAATCTACTCTATAACTCACAAATACTAACTAATCTACAAGCTTCTCTCTTAAATAACAACTTGAATCCACCTATAACAAAATAGCAAGATTTGTGGCAAACCACTCCTCAAAGACTCACCATTGTCATCCCTCAGACATTTAAACTGGCTAGAGTTCCCACATCTACTTCTCTTCAGTCAGCTCCCAATCATTCATTCAATCCTAAACATAGCCTCTGCCTGCCCTTCCATCACCTCACTTATCATGCTTTATAGATTTTCTAGAACTCTTAGACGCTCAGACCAACAATTGCTGGAAATCTATAAGCCCAAAAAAATCCATAGGTCAAAGCCTTTATAGCTACACACCAGCCCTCGCCTGGAACAAACTGCCCCTTTCATTAGAGACTTAGCTCACACACATGAATTTAAACAAGCCCTAAAACATCTGTTTAACTCCTTGATATATCAGTTCACTAAAATCAGTCCAAAACACCCCCCAAATTATATGTAAATTTCAGTCTACCTGTTCCTTGTTACCATTTCTATTTTCTCTCCTACAGCCTTTGTTCTATCATCATTATCATTTTGTTTTATTGTTAACCTCTCCCCTAACTTGTTAAAATAACATGCTCTATGTTGTTATCTATATTCTACTAGCCACAAAAGACTGCATCTACCTTCATTTTACCACTTCTCCATCACCTTATTTACTTATCTGTTTGTGTGCATGCTATTTCTGATTGTATTCTTTTCCTCCAATTGTGTGTAAATCCTCTCTCTCTGTTGATTCTACAGCATAAGCCTTAGATGCCTATCTCAATATAGATAGTAAAAGATGTATTTTTAATTTTAATTTTAATGTTAATCTTAATGACTATGAATTGTAACAATGCATGATGTTTTTCTCTGGAGTTTTTCTTGCCGGGCCTCTTCCGAAAAAGGGCACCACCTCAGTTGGACTTTCCCAGTCAACATATGTCAAATAAATAAATAAATAAATAACGTAAAACAAACTAGGAATAATGAAACTCAACAATAAACCAATAAAAACAAGGGTCCCAACAGAACTTGCAGAGTACGAAATACTGTTTAATGAAGCGCTTTTTGTTGCCAGTAATACGGCAACTTCTTCAGATTACATAAAAACAAACTCTTAACCAATTTAAGTAAAAAATAAAAAATTGTGTGACCAATAATCAGCTGAGCTATTTCGTGGTTACAAGTCATGAATATTAAGTAGTTAAATCATTCAAAACAAACTTCTATCGCTATGCAAATTGCAGCGGTCTAGATCCACACATTCTCCCAATCACCAGCGTAAAAACAACTTCATACAAACCCTCAAGATAAACATAAATATAAAAAATATAAAATAACTTTTTAAAAAAATAATAGTTATCCTTCGGCAAAGACAGTAGAAAAATACACTTGTCATGTGGTGGTTTTATATGCCGCTGTTTGATTACGTCCCCTTCCATGGGCTATGTGGCATGAAAGTGAATCATTCACTATCAAGTTCTCTCTATTATTTAAGTCTGTCCAGTTATAAATCTACAACCAACAATACTTCAAGTGCTTGACTTATAACTTTTTAAATATTAAACTTGTCATTGCACTGTAAAGTACTGGCCTTACCAAAATTACCCTGCAACCGGCTGTCTAAGCCGATGTTTTCAAGCATTTACTCATATCTGATTGTCGTAAGGCTTTTAGTACTACACATGTCAATTGTCTTGTAAATTATTCAACCCCTCAAAAACAATAAACATTCTCCAAGTTCTATCTAGCTAAACTTTTAAGTTTTAAAAGGCAGGCGTTGTTACATAACTCATTCAAGCCTGGAGTTGAAAAGGCATTGAGTCTAATCTGCAAAGCTAACTCACATTCTTCCAGCAGCCAATTCACTGGACCTCCCCTAATATTTATCATAACTCAGTCTATTGCTTTAAAACCACAATTATGATTCTCATTAGCCATGATATGTCTTGCTAAAGGACTTTCTACCTTCTGTCTCTGGCATAAGTGTGTTTGTAGACTCTATCACATAGTCTACCTTCAGTTTTCCCAACATAAAATGCTGGGCACAGTTTACACTTAGCCAAGTAAATTACAAATTTAGAATTACAGTGAAATTTTTCTCTCAATCTGTATTTCCTTTTGTTTATATAGAAGGTTTCTCCTATCTCCTTGTGTTTACACATTTTACAACATCCACAAATGGTCATTCCTACAGTTTTACAAAATGACAAATTCTTATTCCTTTCTACTAATCTTTTGAGATTAGCTCCTTTTCTGAATATTATATTGGGTAACTTGGCATAATCCATAGCAAAGGTCTTATCAAGTGTGATAAATCCCCAATTTTTATTAAAGATAAACCAAATTGTCTCACTATTATTGTTGAATGTAGTAATAAAACTCATTCTAAAATCTTTGCAAGTTCTGATCGTGTGTGGGTGTTCGAAAAGGAGAGAGTCATTTATAGATAGTTCTCCGATGTTACAATCATGGCTGATGCTTTCTGATGATAAGTTTTTATTACTCATATGTGGGTGTTCAAGAAGGGGAGAATCATTTCTAGTTAGTTCGCTGATGTTACAATCATGGCTAATGCTATCTGATAAAAAGTTTTTATTCAATAGTAGTTCTACCTGACCTGTATTTCAAAGATTGAATCAAATCCTCAGGGTATCCTCATTGCTGGAACATATTACTTAAATGGATACATTCAGCACTAAAATCCATGTCTAAAGAGACCATCCTAGCTGCCCTAATAAGTTGACCTTTCACAATAGATCGTTTTTGGTGGAAAGGGTGGCAGCTTGAAAAATGAAGGAATGAGTTGGAAAATGTCTCCTTTCTATATATTTTAGACACGTACCTGTTATTCATTTTATCCCTCCGTAATTTACAATCCAAATAATCAATCTCACTTGTGCTGAAGTTAGATGTAAACTTCAAAAATTATCTAGTAGAGTTTAAGTAGTTGACAAAAACCTATACTTGTAATTGGTTTCCCTTAAAGATGACAAAAATATCATCCAAAAAGCGTGTGTAGAACAATAGGCTCACCCTGTGTTCGGTGTTGTTAAAGATATGTGTCTTCTCCCAGTATGCCATAACCAAATTGGCAAAACTGGCAACACAGGGTGAGCCCATGGCAACCCCTCGCTTTTGTAGATAAAATTTGTCATTGAATAAAAAAAAGTTGTTTGTTAAAATGATATCCAATAAAATTTCCACAGTGTGTATCTCCTGTGTAGGAGCGTTCTTGAACTTTAACATAAGGCTTACCCATTCAATGCCTTCTGATTGCGGAATTGATGTATACAGATCTTTGACATCTATGGTCAAAACATTCAACTCTGAATCAAATCTAAAACTGTTAATTTTGTCCAAGAATGACCAGGAGTGTTTGCAAATCTGTGGTTCTGACAACAGGTATTTTTTTTTAAATTGTGTCGACTACTTTAGCAGAAGGGTAGGTAATGGACCCTCTCCCATCAATGAGGGGTCTCATAGGTGGATCCCTTAGATCTTTGTGGACCTTGTGGATGCCGAAAAGCACAGGAATCTTGGGCCATGGAAGTGCGATGAAATTGAAGGGGTCGATATCAATCATTGATTCAATAAACAAATCATTAAAATAATTCTTAATACGGCTATATGCTGTATTAACTTCATTTAGTGAGGCTTCAGCATAAGCATCACTAAGTAACAAGGAGTAAATCCTCCTATTGTAATCAATTATATCAAAAATAGCTACCCCTCCACCCTTATCTGGTTTTAACGCCCTAACAGAAGATTTCCTCAACAGTTGTAACATTTGTTTTTCATGTGTCGTCATATTAGAGTTCTTATTAGAACTAACGTTTGTTAAATAGTGTCTAAAATCAAGTTCACACACTTGTTCAAATGTTCTTAGTGTTGGGTGTAAGGGTGGGTTAAAGGTGCTTGACACCCTTAGCCTCTGGTTGTTATTAATAACTGTCTTCCCGAACAATACCTCAAGGTTCAATTTTCTCACAAATAACTTCAGGTCGAAGATTAGTTCAACTACATTTGGAGGTTTACTTGGAACAAAGGTATTACCCTTTGATAGTAAGTTAACCAACTCAGGATCAGTTCTCGAAGAAGAATAATTAAAGGTCTTAAAGTCTCCTGTAGAGTTCTCAGTTATGTTTAAAGTTGAACATTCATCTTCGTTTATTTCCTGAATCTGTTGTTTCATTTGGTCCTTTGATTTTTCTGGTTGTGGTTCAAGTTCTTTTTCGGGATCGCACCTGTCTGATAACCATCCTGAAAATTTTGGTTCATTATGTTGTATCGCCCATTGTTGCCATTATGTTGACTCACATGTTTATTAGTATTCTGGTTCTGATTACAGATCCGTTCACTCTGTCTCACTGGGCGATCACTTGACACAATGTCTGCAGGGTCTGCATTACCCATATTATTGGAAAAAGTGTTTCCTCCAGTCGATTGCATTTGAATTGTGTTAGATAAAGCAAATGCTACTTGAGCAAGAGATGGTTTTAGATATGCATTACTGTTGTTATATGCATTTCTATCTCTTTGAATTTTCTTGACTTTGTTTTAAGTCTGTCCAGTAATTGGTCAATGCTAAAAAAGCATCTTTCATAGTCATATTTATACCTTGAAAAATCTAAATGCATAATAATATCATTATTCAAGGCTGAAACCTCTTTAGTAAGGATATCAATACAAACCTTATAATGTTTAGTCATCAGTTACATAAGGTCAAAGCCTTGTTTATCGAATAATGAAATAAGTTCAAGGTGAAAAAGTGAATCAGCTATGAGGCCCATGGGGTATTGATGATGTCTTAACCCCTTCGGGACTATGTGTTGTTCTAGACAAGTATCAAAGTAAGAAACTTCAAGCTGAAGTTTTTTTAACTTCAGAGGTTTAATATCCAATAACTTTACTTTGTCACTAAGTGCCTGTGGGCTCACCTGTTGGTTATTAATAGAAGAACTAGCCAGTCGCGCCTGGTTAGGACCATTATTAAATGCCAAGTTGGTGGTGTTCATGATCCATTCGCTAAACACTGGAGCCCCAATAAGCTCTGTTCTGTAAAATAGCCCATTGTTCTCACCATCCGAATGTTGTGAAGCAGTGGCTGTTACTGAAGGTGGTGTTCATTGTGCTGCTGGAATTGAATCACCGTCAGATATTACAAACACTGGACTGCTTACTGGATTAGACAAATTAACTGCTGGACTCGAGTTGGAAATGCTAGGTTCAGCCCGCTGTTGTCTTGGACATAATGAGGCATTCGAGTTTGACTTCACATTATTGGTTCCATTGAAAGTAGTGTTGTGGCTGTTCTGAAAAGGACGCTGCTGAGACAAAGAGGAATCCACTTTATCAAGCCTGTTAGAAAAAGTATCCATATGCTGGTTCATCACTTGGAGAAGAGCTGTAAGGTTCCCCAGCTCTGACTGTAATTGCTGTGATGTAAAAAGATTTGGACTTGCCAGACTGTTGGTAACCCCAGATGCCATTGAACAACATAAAACAAACTAGGAATAATGAAACTCAACAATAAACCAATAAAAACAAGGGTCCCAACAGAACTTGCAGAGGACAAAATACTGTTTAATGAAGCGCTTTTCGTTGCCAGTAATACGGCAACTTCTTCAGATTACATAAAAACAAACTCTTAACCAATTTAAGTAAAAAATAAAAAAATCATGTGACCAATAATCAGCTGAGCTATTTCGTGGTTACAAGTCATGAATATTAAGTAGTTAAATAATTCAAAACAAACTTCTATCGCTACGCAAATTGCAGCGGTCTAGATCCACACATTCTCCCAATCACCAGCGTAAAAATAACTTCATACAAACCCTCAAGATAAACAATAATATAAAAAATAAAAAATAACTTTTTTAAAAAAATAATAGTTATCCTGCGGCAAAGACAGTAGAAAGACACACTTGTCATGTGGTGGTTTTATATACCGCTGTTTGATTACGTCCCCTTCCATGGGCTATGTGGCATGAAAGTGAATCATTCACTATAAAGTTCTCTCTAATATTTAAGTCAGTCCAGTTATAAATCTACAACCAACAATACTTCAAGTGCTTGACTTATAACTTTTTAAATATTAAACTTGTCATTGCATTGTAAAGTACTGGCCCTACCAAAATTATCCTGCAACCGGCTGTCTAAGCTGTCTAATTTGTTTATGGCATACTGGGAGAAGACACATATCTTTAACAACAACGAACACAGGGTGAGCCTATTGTTCCACACACTCTTTTTGGATGATATTTGTGTCATCTTTAAGGGAAACCAATTACAAGCACAGGTTTTTGTCAACTACTTAAACTCTACTACAGAATTTTTGAAGTTTACATCTAACTTCAGCACAAGTGAGATAGATTATTTGGATTGTAAATTACAGAAGGATACAAGGAATAACAGGTACGTGTCTAAAATATATAGAAAGGAGACATTTTCCAACTCATTCCTTCATTTTTCAAGCTGCCACCCTTTCCACCAAAAATGATCTATTGTGAAAGGTCAACTTATTAGGGCAGCTAGGATGGTCTCTTTAGACACAGATTTTAGTGACGAATGTATCAATTTAAGTAATATGTTCCAGCAAAAAGAATACCCTGAGGATTTGATTCAATCTTTGATTATGGAAGTCACCCATAAAAGAAATACAGGTCAGATAGAACCACTATTGAATAAAAGCTTTTTATCAGATAGCATTAGCCATGATTGTAACACCCACACACAATCAGAACTTGCAAAGATTTTAGAATGAGTTTTATTACTACATTCAACAATAATAGTGAGACAATTTGGTTTATCCTTTATAAAAATTTTGAATTTATCACACATGATAAGACCTTTGCTATGGATTATGCCCAGTAACCCAATATAGTTTTCAGAAAAGGAGCTAATCTCAAAAGGTTAGTAGAAAGGAATAAGAATTTGTCATTTTGTAAAACTGTAGGAATGATGATTTGTGGGTGTTGTAAAATGTGTAAACACATGGAGACAGGAGAAACCTTCAATATAAACAAAAGGAAATACAGATTGAGAGAAAAATTTCACTGTAATTCTAAATTTGTAGTTTACTTGACTAAGTGTAAACTGTGCCCAGCATTTTATGTTGGAAAAACTGAATGTAGACTACGTGATAGAGTCTACGAACACACTTATGCCATTCAGAGACAGAAGGTAGAAAGTCCTTTAGCAAGACATATCATGGATAATGAGAATCATATTTTTGGTTTTAAAGCAATAGACCGAGTTATGATAAATATTAGGGGAGGTCCAGTGAATTGGCTGCTGGAAGAATGTGAGTTAGCTTTGCAGATTAGACTCAATGCCTTTTCAACTCCAGGCTTGAATGAGTCATGTAACATTTTCTGCCTTTTAAAACATAAAAGTTTAGCTAGATAGAAATTGGTGAATGCTTACTGTTTTTGAGGGGTTGAATAATTTACAAGACAATTGACATGTGTAGTACTAAAAGCCTTACGACAATCAGGTATGTGTAAATGCTTGAAAACATCGGTTTAGACAGCTGGTTGCAGGGTAATTTTGGTAGGGCCAGTGCTTTACAGTGCAATGACAAGTTTAATATTTAAAAAATTATAGGTCAAGCACTTGAAGTATTGTTGGTTGTAGATTTATAATTGGACTGACTTCAATATTAGAGAGAACTTTATAGTGAATGATTCACTTTCATGCCATATAGCCCATGGAAGGGGACGTAATCAAACAGCGGCATATAAAACCACCGCATGACAAGTGTATCTTTCTACTGTCTTTGCCGCAGGATAACTATTATCTTTTAAAAAAAGTTATTTTTTATTTTTTATTTTTTATATTTATGTTTATCTTGAGGGTTTGTATGAAGTTATTTTTACGCTGGTGATTGGGAGAATGTGTGGATCTAGACCGTTGCAATTTGCGTAGCGATTGAAGTTTGTTTTGAATGATTTAACTACTGAATATTCAGGACTTGTAACCACGAAATAGCTCAGCTGATTATTGGTCACATGATTTCTTATTTTTTACTTAAATTGGTTAAGAGTTTGTTTTTATGTAATCTGAAGAAGATGCCGTATTACCGGCAACGAAAAGCGCTTCATTAAACAGTATTTTGTCCTCTGCAAGTTCTGCTGGGACCCTTGTTTTTATTGGTTTATTGTTGAGTTTCATTATTCCTAGTTTGTTTTACATTGTTCAATGGTGTCTGGGGTTACCAACAGTCTGGCGAGTCCGAATCTTTTTACATCACAGCAATTACAGCCAGAGCTGGGGAACCTTACAGCTCTTCTCCAAGTGATGAACCAGCATATGGATACTTTTTCTAACAGGCTTGATAAAGTGGATTCCTCTTTGTCTCAGCAGCATCCTTTTCAGAACAGCCACAACACTACTTTCAATGGAACCAATAATGTGAAGTCAAACTCGAATGCCTCATTATATCCAAGACAACAGCGGGCCAAACCTAGCATTTCCAACTCGAGTCCAGCAGTTAATTTGCCTAATCCAGCAACCAGTCCAGTGTTTCTAATATCTGACGGTGATTCAATTCCAGCAGCACAACGAACACCACCTTCAGAAATAGCCACTGCTTCACAACATTTGGATGGTGAGAACAATGGGCTATTTTACAGAACAGAGCTTATTGGGGCTCCAGTGTTTAGCAAATGGATCATGAACACCACCAACCTGGCATTTAATGATGGTTCTAACCAGGAGCGACTGGCTAGTTCTTCTAATAATTACCAACAGGTGAGCCCGCAGGCACTTACTGACAAACTAAAGTTATTGGATATTAAACTTTTAGGTTCATAGGTTCATACTAGGCTATCTGCCCTAGGGCATTTATAAGCCTAGCCAGAGTGTGTTTGGCTTTCGCCACCCATTTTAAATTAATTTTGCTATGCCCTTTTTCAAGGTTAGTATACTGTGTCTCTGTCTAACAGTGACAGAGAAGTGATACCCAGGGTAAACCTACGATCTCCCATCCACTCATCAAGATTCCTCTTGAAGAGAGTCAATGAGGGACTCTGCCTAACCGGGACTTGGAATTTATTCCAGAGTGAAGGGAGACTCTGGGTTATGAATCTGTCCCTCCAGCATGTCCTATTTATTTCAGTGCTGAGGTTCAAGTCTCTCGAGCTCGTAGCTCGATGGGATTTGGATTTTCTGAGGTGCAGCATGTCCATTAATTCCGGATTGGACATGGCTTTATACGTCAGGCACAGATCGCCTCTGAGCAGGCGGTAAGCCACTGAGTAGAGCTGGAGTTTCTTTAACCGAGCAGCATATGGCATCTGTTTGATCCCTTTCATCCTCTTGGTGAGGTACTTTTGGGGTCTTTCCAGTTGCTGCAGGTGTCTGGTAAGGTACATCCCAAAAGGGGCATTGTAGTCAATTATGGGCCTGATGAGGGATGAGTAAAGAGGCACGATGATCTCCCCTGATCTAGATGTGAATCCCTTCATGATTAGGTGGGCTATATAAAATGTTTTTCTAACCACTTTGGCCACGTGGATGTCAAATGAGAGATTGCTATCAACTTGGGTCCCCAGGTCCCTAATTACTTCTTCTGTACTTAATGGATTGCCACCTATGTGGTAATTTGTGGGCACTTTGTTTTTGCCAAAGGGGATGACTATACACTTTTTGGCATTTAGCTTGAGGCCATGGCTCTGGTACCAGTTGTCTGTTTCTATGAGGCCCTTTTGGAGGATGCTTGTGTCGGCTGGAGAGTCGATTATAGCACCCAGTTTGCAGTCATCTGCGAACTTGGTCAGCCACAGTCCTTCCATGTTGGCCTGTACCTCCCAGAAATATATACCAAACAAGAGAGGTCCCAGGACTGAGCCTTGTGGGATGCCACTTGTAACTATTTTGGAGTGTGACATGGCTCCAGCAATTCTAACCATGTGGTTCTGTCCTTGAGCCAGTTTGCAACCCATCTAGTGACACAGGGGTTTATATTTAAGCTGGTGAGCATATCTGTAATGCCTGAGTGGGGTATTGTATCGAAGGCTTTTGTGAGGTCCAGGTAGGCTGTGTGAACTACCTTACCTTCGTCAATGGCCTTGGTGACTGTTTCAAAGAAATCGACCAGGTTTAAGAGGCAGGATCTGCCCTTAACAAAACTGAACTGGGTAGGATCCAGTGTCTGTAGGTCCCCAATATCTTTATTTATGAGGTCCATGATGATCCTTTCCATAGCTTTGCAGACCAAGCTAGTCAGACTTATGGGGCGATAGTTTCCAGGATCCATTGAGGCACCACCTTTGTGGAGAGGGACCACTGTTGCTGTTACGCCACTCTTTGGGTACATATCCTGTAGTAAGGCTGAGATTGAAAAGTAGTTTTATGTTTCAGTTTAGCTCTTCTTGGAGTTCATGTAGGATGCAGCCGGGGACACCGTCTGGTCCCATTGATGCTGTGTTTTTTGCTTTGGAGAGGGCGGCTCTTACCTGAGCATCTGAGATGTCAGGGGGGCAGCACTCTGCTGGAATCGATATTTGCCCTTTTGGTGGGGAGGGGGGAGAGAAGTTTGCGCTAAACCTGTCAGTTAGGATGTTGGCAATGTCTGTGGATTTGATCTATTTTTTGTCATTTTGGACTAATTCTGAGCATATTTGGGAATTCCCACCCAGGTTCCTAACATAACTAAAGAAAGCCTTGTGATTATCCTTAGTGTCCTGTGCAAGTTTTCTCTCGAAGCTGGTCTTAGACGATTTTATGAGTGCCTGTAGTTTTTGCTAATACTGATCAGAGATGCCTTCCCTTTTTGGGATTTTGCTCTATCATGTAGTAGCTTCCTCCTTCTATTGTATAGTTTGTTTATGGCTGGGGTCCACCAGACAGGACGTCAGCCTTTGGAGGATTGGGTCTTGGTTTTATTTGGGATTGCATGATCCATGCATTCCTGAAGGTGTTCATAGAATGCGTTCATAAAGGATTCTGCGGTCTGGGCCATATTTTCCACAGGCTCGGGGGCTTTGAAGGATTCCACCTTGGTTTTGAGGAGTGTGAAATTTGCTTTAGAAAAGTTTTTAACTGTGGTTTTCTGGGCAGGGGGTGGGGTCGGGATGTGAATATCCAGTGAGATTAGTTTATGGTCTGATCTTACCAGTGAGGGATACACTTCTGGTCTGGAGCATAGAGTCCCCATGTTGGTGATGATCAGGTCCAGTATGTTTTCCCCTCTTGTGGGAGTGGTAACAAGTTGTTCCATAGCATTTGAGTTTATAAATTCTAGGAACCTTTGGGCTAGGGTGTTGGAGCTGGAGTAATGCTCCCAGTCTATGTTTGGGTAGTTGAAGTCGCCCAAAATAATGGTGATTGGAGAGACGTTCATATTTTCCAGTGTTCTCAGGAAGGCCGAGTGGGGTTCCTGGGTTTGGGAGGGTGGTCTGTAGCAGGCTATAAACTGGAAGGCAGTTTTACCCACTGTTAGTTGCACATGGATAGTCTCTGGTGCTTCGTGCTGTGCTACCAACCTGGAGGTGTGGGTATTTTTGACGAATATTTATAATCCCCCACCTTTTGGGGTTCGGTCCAAGTTTTGGGGCCGAAAAGCATGGTATGAGGTATAACCTGGTAGTGCTGGGGTGCTCTCGGGAGCCTTGAACCAGGTTTCTGTTACTGCACAGATATCAATGTTCTCCATGCTAAGGAGAGTTTCGAGTGTGTGCATCTTGAGGTTTAGACTTCTGGCTTTGAGTAGCATTACTCTTAGTTTCTTTTCCCTTGTGATACCTATGGAGGTGGGTTTGTTTTTTGAGCCTTGCCTAAAAAAGGCATTATGGGGGAAGCAAGAGCCTTTGCCAATATCCAAAAGCCCAGGGGTGACAGGTGGAAGCCGTCCCTAGCGAAGCATCATGGCTTGGCAAACATGTCATCCCAGGCTGACAAGCATTGGATCCCCTTTGAATGACACCAATACTTAAGCCAGTTGTTGAAATTGATCATCTTGTCTTCATATTGTGGCATCATTCTTGGTGAGGGTAAGATGCTACTCAAGGTCAGGGTCATACCGGCCTGGGCTACATGCTCAGAGAGCTCCTCTATGTCTCTTTTTATGTAGTTCAGGGAGGTACGTCTCAGGTCATTCACACCAGCATGGACGATGACCGAGTCATATTTGTACTTGCCTTGGAGTGACCTGAGTGCTTGTGTTATGTGGCAGATCCTAGTGCCCGACAGGCAGCTCACCATGACCTTCTCCTTGTTCAGCCTGGTGAGCGAGACATCAGTGTGCCTGACAATAGAGTCACCTATTACAAGTGTATCAGATGTGTTGTTTAGCCTTAAGGGCTGTGACTGTTCAGCACACTGGCTTTGTGAGCTATGTGTTGCACGTGTTTTGTTTTGGGGTAGCAGTTGCTTGGGTGTCTGCTTTGGATGTCTCTGCTGCTTAGGCAGATTTTTATTTAGAGCCTCCGAGTATGTTTTTGTGTGTTTATGTGTTTGGTTTGCTGTCGTGGTAGGTCTATGTGAGACTGGAATCGTAGTGAGTGTGGTTTCCTTCTCCTCCTGACTGGTTACACCAGTACTGAGTTGAGAGCTTAGCCTCCAGTTTGGCTATATGGTTGCATCTCTCACATGTGTTGGAATTTGTTGGGAGGAGGAGAGGGTTGTCTGTGTACATGAGGCAGTTGTAACATAGCCTCAAGATTCCCAGATTCACCAGCTGGACCGGAGAGGAGATTGACAACTGACCTTTGGACATGCTAGAATAGTATTGGGAATTCTTTTATAATTGAAAAAAAGGGCCAATGGGGAACAAGGTACTCAAGGGGAGTTTGTGAGGGTGTAGTGCTTTTCATTTTTTAGTGCTGACTTATATAATTGCTTTAGTAAGCAAGTGCCAGGTAACTTAAATGCAATGTGCTACAGGTAACTTAAATGCAAAAATGACAAACAGTAACTTTCTTTCAAGTGAAACAAGGAAATAAGTACAGTAAGCAATGCAGATATCACTAGGGATCCACAGAAGCGCTGAAAAGCCGCGTTTTAGGTGGAATTAGCGTTTAAGGGAAATAACAAGCAAACAAACAACAAGCATACAAACAAAGCTAGATTCAGCAGGCCTGGATCTAGTCTATGCTACAGCAAACAAGGTGTACCAATTTCAGTAAGAAATAGTTCAAATATGCAGGCACTATAAGCCTTTAACTAGAAATTCCCAGCTCAGAAGGGCAGAGTCCAGCCTCTCCTCCCACAAGAGTGCAGACCACGAACCTTCTTAATGTAAAATAACTGGCCTGAAGCCCAAGTGCTTAAACCAGAACTAATACACTTTTAGAATAACAGACAGTGAGCCCTCAATCAGCAGTTCCCAACTTAGAAGGATGTAAGCTACCTGTCCTGCCACCACAGTGCAGGCCACAAACCTTCCTAATGTAAAACAACTGGTCTGAAGCCCAAGTGCTTAATCCAAAAGACTTAGAATGATAGCTACACTTTAATCAAGTTACTACCAAGCAGTAATAAATACAACTGGATACTTTAAAGAATGCCTGGATTAGTACTCAAGTTATACAAACAAAGCTAGATTCAGCAGGCCAGGAACTAGTCTATGCTACAGCAAACAAGGTGTACCAATTTCAGTAAGAAGCAGTTTAAATATGCAGGCACTATAAGCCTTTAACCAGAAATTCCCAGCTCAGAAGGGCAGAGTCCAGCCTCTCCTTCCACAAGAGTGCAGACCACAAACCCTCTTAATGTAAAATAACTGGCCTGAAGCCCAAGTGCTTAAACCAGAATTAATACACTTTTAGAATAACAGACACTGAGCCCTCAATCAGCAGTTCCCAGCTTAGAAGGATGTAAGCTACCTGTTCTGCCACAACAGTGCAGACCACAAACCTTCTTAATGTAAAACAACTGGCTAGAAGCCCATGTGCTTAAACTAAAAGGCTTAGAATGAGTTACACCAAGCAGTAATAAATACAATTGAGTACTATTAAGATGACGCAAAAGCAAAATAAAGTAGGAAGAAACACAAATACAATAAAAGCAGATAATTTCAAAACTACAACTAAACAACCAGAAATCAATTAACATCATTTGCACTTATCTCCCACCAGGTAACAATCAAAATAACTTAGAAGACCTACTAAGTTGTCTTTCCCTAAATTACCCACAAGAAACCTTACTACTAGGAGACGTTAACACTGACTGGAACTTATTGCAATACCAATCCATCCTCTCTGATAAATTTGCATGGTTTTACACAACTCATTAATTCTGGAACTAGAATCAACAAATCTAATAACAAAGAAAGTATCCTGGACTGGATACTTATAAATCGTCCACAGGATAATTATATAATAGGAACCCTACCTGATGACCTTAGCGACAACTCTCTAATATACATAATTAGACATAAAACAAATGTTAATACTCCCCCCCCCCCAGTTAGAACTGCACACAGTAAAAAACACTTTGACCAGGAACTGTTCCTAAATGAACTTAAACACTGTAACTGGGAACCTCTCAAGTCCCTTCCCATAAATGAAGCAGTATCCTATTTCAATAATACCTTCATTACAATCCTTGACCATCATACCCCTATGCGTAACATCAGAGTGAAAAATAAACCAGCAGTATGGCTCACAAGCCAGACTAAAAAAACGTATCCTATCCAGGAATAAATCCTGGGCAAAATGGCGCACCTCGAAACACATAACTGATCATCAACATTTCAGGCAACAAAGAAACATAACTAAAAAGCTATCCTACAGGACAAAAAGAACTTCTACATCCAACTACAAAAATCATCCCTTCAACAACCTCAGAAGTTCTGGACTTCTATTAACAGGCTCCTATCCCCAGGTAAAGTAGACACACCACATCCTCTTGGCTCCAACTCTAATGACCCTACACAAACAGCAAATGCTTTTATTACTTTCTTTACTTCAACTGTACAAAATTTAGCTAATCAACAAAATCCAGATACTGCCAACTTGCCCGCTACCAACCCCACACCCCCTCCATTCCACCTAGAACCAATACCCACCTCCTATATCTCTTCCTTACTTCAAAAACTTAAACCTTCTACCCCCTCAGCTGACAATTTACCAGGGGAATACCTCCAACTAGGTGCCACAGCTATTGCCTACCCCATCTCTATACTTATTAATAGAACAATTAAAGAAAGTACTATTCCATCTATCTGGAAAATCTCACACATTATTCCTGTTCACAAAGGAGGTAATTCTGCTGATTACTCAAACTACCGTCCCATAGCTCTACTATCTCCACTGGCCAAAATTATGGAAAAATGTATCCATAAACAATTAATTTCCCATCTTATCCACCATAATCTCTTATCCAACTGTCAGCATGGCTTTCGTTCTTTCCACAGTACTACCACTGCCCTTCTTTCTTTTACCAACTGTAACAATAAAAACCGCAACAATAATTCCCTGTCGTCAGCACTCTTTGTAGACCTTTCTAAGGCCTTCGACATGGTTAACCATAAACTTCTACTTCACCTTCTAAAGTCCCTATCTCTTGATAATTCTGCCCTGAACTGGTTTACATCCTACCTGGATAACCGAAAACAAGCTGCACTCTGGCAGAATAATCTTTCTGAACTCCTTCCTACATCCCTAGGAGTCCCACAGGGCTCTATCTTAGGTCCACTACTATTCTTCATTTTTATCAATGATCTTCATCTCTCTGTTCCCTTCTCCACCTGCATTCAATATGCTGATGACTCCACAATCATTTGTTCAGCATCTTCCCAAACTGAACTTCTTTCTCTCACACAAAAATCATTCACCACTATAGAAAAATGGTTCTTAAACCATTGTCTTCTCCTCAACCCAAAAAAAAAAAATTATTACACCCTCATACTCATCTCCCCCTCTTCAGTTTACCTTGAAATCTAATAATGGTACCATTATATCTCCTGAGACTACCACCAAACTCCTCGGTATCACAATAGATAACCAACTAAAATTCAACACTCACATACACACTACAATACAATCTACCAACAAAAAACTAGGATCCCTGTACAGAATCAAACAATTTCTTACACCACTAGCCAGAACTACAATTGCAAGAACTCCTTTAATCTCTACCCTATTATATGCCTCCCCCATTTATACCAACTTGTCTCAAAACAATCTTAAGAAACTAGCTAGATCATATAATAACATTGCCAGGTTTGCCACTAACTCACCATATAGGACTCATCACTGTCAGAACCTTAAACAACTCGGTTGGCTAGAGTTACCTCACCTTTTACAATTCAACCAACTTATTATTGCCCATAAAGTCCTTCATCAACCCAATAACACCCCAATTCTCTCCACACTCATAACACCATATTCTAACTTTAAAAAGTTACGCTCTACTAATAAAATGCAGATGCAAACATCTTTATCTTATAACTCTGCAGGAGACTCTCTTTCTAACTTTGTTGGGAAAAATATGGAACCACTTACCAACTGACCTTACAGCTATTACATCTCTCCCTCTATTCAAATCTAACCTTAAACATTTCCTCTCCAACCACTGGTTATGCTCTTGTAATAACCCTGACTAATCTCTTATCTCTTGCTTTTCCTAAGTACTACCCTTTTTCCTTCAAAATTTCTTATTTAAACTTATCTCTTAGAACTGCTTTACTCACTGACCTTTTTACTCTTTAGCTTCTCAACCTAACCCACCTACCTAACTATCCTTTCAAGTGTTGTCTTATCCTGAAGATGTCTCTACTATCCTTTATTTCCCTACCTTTTCTCTAGTATTTTCCTACTTATCATTTGAATATAATTAAGTGCTACTATGCTATGTACCAGTCTTATTTTTCCTAATGCATTGTGATACATTATTGTACTGTTGATCTAACTAACTTGTGATATTAAATGTTTTGTGTACTTGGAGCTTTTCTCCTTGGGCCTCCACTGAAAAAGGACATGTATCCAGTTGGGCTAGCCCAGTCAACAAATGTAAATAAATAATAAATAAATATTTTTTTTTTTTTTTTTTTTTTGAGTGAGCAAATGAGATGGGCCCAGGAGTTACAGGACAGAAACAAGTGCAAATGCAGGCCTTCAAATCAGAAAGTTGAGAGAGATGGAAGACCAAATGGCCAATAACTACAAATTCTGGGCCAGAACCACTCCTTATGTGGTAGACAGGTTACCTAATGCTTACCACTCCCACTGATAAGCTAGAAGGCTTCCCTCCAACACAGAAAGGCTTGGGGGGCTCAGAAGCTTACAAACAGTTCTGGATACAGCAAATCTGTATCTGGAACACAAATTACAGGAAAGGTAGGAAACAGGCTTACAATTTTTTTTTTTTTTTCAGAAAAGTAGCAAAAACAGTAGTAAAAACAATTCACATGCAGTGCAAGCTGGCACACTTGAGTATGTAGCAATATTAGTCCACACACAGTTTGAAAAAATGTAATTAAATTAAAAAGGATTAAAAGCAAGTGCAGAAAGGGTTTATTAAGTAGAATGCGTAAAGAGATGGGACTGGGGAGTGTCCTAGATCAAATCTACAGTGGGGCGGGCACTGCAAAAGCCACCAAATTTAAACTATAACCAAGAACAGGAAGGGGGGGGTGGGGAAGACAGTTTCAACAGAGATGTGAGGAATCACAGTGCAAATTATAAAACCAGAAAAATATATACTGATCTCTGCATATTTGCAGAACAGTAAGACAACAGATATCTAAGCAACAATTTAGCTCTATAATACAGAAATACTACAGCTTGAAGTTCTTTACTTTGATACTTGTCTAGAACAACACATAGTCCCGAAGGGGTTAAGACATCATCAATACCCCACGGGCCTCAAAGCTGATTTACTGTTTCACCTTGAACTTACTTCGTTATTCGATCAACAAGGCTTTGACCTTATGAAACTGATGACTAAACATTATAAGGTTTGTATTGATATCCTTACTAAAGAGGTTTCAGCCTTGAATAATGATATTATTATGCATTTAGATTTTTCAAGGTATAAATATGACTATGAAAGATGCTTTTTTAGCATTGACCAATTACTGGACAGACTTAAACAAAACAAAGTCAAGAAAATTCAAAAAGATAGAAATGCATATAACAACAGTAATGCATATCCAAAACCGTCTTTTGCTCAAGTAGCATTTGCTTTATCTAACACAATTGAAATGCAATCGACTGGAGGAAACACTTTTTCCAATAATATGGATAATGTAGACCCTGCAGACATTGCGCCAAGTGAAATCCCAGTGAGATGGAGCGAACGGATCCATAATCAGAACCAGAATACTAATACACATGTGAGTCAACATAATGGCAACAATGGGTGATACAACAGAATGAACCAAAATTTTCAGGATGGTTATCAGACAGGTGTGATCCCGAAAAAGAACTTGAACCACAACCAGAAAAATCAAAGGATCAAACAAAACAACAGATTCAGGAAATAGACGAAGATGAATGTCCAACTTTAAACATAATTGAGAACTCTACAGGAGACTTTAAGATCTTTAATTATTCTCCTACGAGAATTGATCCTGAGTTGGTTAACTTACTATCAAAGGGTAATACCGTTGTTCCAAGTAAACCTCCAAATGTAGTTGAACTAATCTTTGACCTGAAGTTATTTGTGAGAAAATTGAACCTTGAGGTATTGTTCGGGAAGACAGTTATTAATAACAACCAGAGGCTAAGGGTGTCAATCACCTTTAACCCACCCTTACACCCAACACTAAGAACATTTGAACAAGTGTGTGAACTTGATTTTAGACACTGTCTAACAAAAGTTAGTTCTAAAAAGAACTCTAATATGTCTACATATGAAAAACAAATGTTACAACTGTTGAAATCTTCTGTTAGGGTGTTAAAACCAGATAAGGGTGGAGGGGTAGCTATTTTTGATATAATTGGTTACAATAGGAGGATTTACTCCTTGTTACTTAGTGACACTTATGCTTAAACCTCACTAAATGAAATTAATACAGCATATAGCCGTATTAAGAATTATTTTAATGATTTGTTTATTGAATCAATGATTGATATCGACACCTTCAATTTCATCACACTTCCGTGGCCCAAGATTCCTGTGCTTTTCGGCATCACCAAGGTCCACAAAGATCTAAGGGATCCACCTATGGGACCCCTCATTGATTGGAGAGGGTCTATTACCTACCCTTGTGCTAAAGTAGTCAACACAATTTAAAAAAAAATACCTGTTGTCAGAACCACAGATTTGCAAAGACTCCTGGTCGTTTTTGGACAAAATTAACAGTTTTAGATTTGATTCAGAGTTTAATTTTTTGACCATAGATGTCAAAGATCTGTATACATCAATTCTGCAATCAGAAGGCATTGAATGGGTAAGCCTTATGTTAAAGTCCAAGAACGCTCCTACACAGGAGATACACACTGTGGAAATTTTATTGGATATCATTTTAACAAACAACTTTTTTTTATTCAATGGCATTTTATCTACAAAAGCGGGGGGTGGCCATGGGCTCACCCTGTGTCACCAGTTTTGCCGATTTGGTTATGGCATAATGGGAGAAGACACATATCTTTAAGAACACCGGACACAGGGTGAGTCTATTGTTCTACACACGCTTTTTGGATGATATTTTTGTCATCTTTAAGGGAAACCAATTTCAAGCACAGGTTTTTGTCAACTACTTAAACTCTACTACAGAATTTTTGAAGTTTACATCTAACTTCAGCACAAGTGAGATAGATTACTTGGATTGTAAATTACAGAAGGATACAATGAATAACAGGTACGTGTCTAAAATATATAGAAAGGAGACATTTTCCAATTCATTCCTTCATTTTTCAAGCTGCCACCCTTTTCACCAAACACGATCTTTTGTGAAAGGTCAACGTATTAGGGCAGCTATGATGGTCTCTTTAGACATGGATTTTAGTGCCGAATGTATCCGTTTAAGTAATATGTTCCAGCAACAAGGATACTCTGAGGATTTGATTCAATCTTTGATTATGGAAGTCACCCATAAAAGAAATACAGGTCAGCTAGAACCACTATTGAATAAAAGCTTTTTATCAGATAGCATTAGCCATGATTGTAACATCAGAGAACTAACTAGAAATGATTCTCCCCTTCTCGAACACCCACATATGAGTAATAAAAGCTTATCATCAGACAGCATCAGCCATGACTATAACATCGGAGAACTATCTAGAAATGACTCTCCTTTTCGAACACCCACACACGATCAGAACTTGCAAAGATTTTAGAATGAGTTTTATTACTACATTCAACAATAATAGTGAGACAATTCGGTTTACCCTTTATAAAAATTGGGAATTTATCACACTTGATAAGACCTTTGCTATGGATTATGCCCAGTTACCCAATATAGTATTCAGAAAAGGAGCTAATCTGCTGACTGGGCTCATATGTTTTATGACTGTATAAAATTGAAAGAATACTGGAAGTCAATTAATGAATTTTGCAGGCTCTTTTTACAGATAATTTCATTACCTCTAAATCTCTTATATTATTCAACACACCTGAACCTCAAAGTGTTAAAAAGGTTAAGCTTCCCTTGTTATGGTCTATTCTAGCAGTGGCTAGGAAAATAATAACTAGAAATTGATTTCAGATACACCTCCTTCGTTCAATGAATTTAAAAATGTTATGAATATGGTGTGCCGTATGGAAATAAACACAATTAGGACTAGAACAAACAGAAAACATCTTATTTTATTGTATGGGATAATTTACAAAATTTGTTAAAAATTTTAATTTCAATAACATGATATTTTAGTTTAATTAATTGATCTGATTGTAGTGGATGTCTTTGTAAATACTTTAGTTGTTTTGTTGAATATTATAATAATACCTATTTTTAATTACTTGTATAAAATTGTTATGATATTTCTCTTATATGTTAAAACAATAAACCTGTTTTGAAAAAAAAAGAAAAGGTGCTAATCTCAAAAGGTTCGTAGAAAGGAATAAGAATTTGTCATTTTGTAAAACTGTAGGAATGACCATTTGTGGGTGTTGTAAAATGTGTAAACACATGGAGATAGGAGAAACCTTCTATATAAACAAAAGGAAATACAGATTGAGAGAAAAATTTCACTGTAATTCTAAATTTGTAGTTTACTTGGCTAAGTGTAAACTGTGCCCAGCATTTTATGCTGCAAAAACTGAACGTAGACTACGTGATAGAGTCTACGAACACACATGCCATTCAGAGACAGAAGGTAGAAAGTCCTTTAGCAAGACATATCATGGCTAATGAGAATCATATGTTTGATTTTAAAGCAATAGACCAAGTTATGATAAATATTAGGGGAGGTCCAGTGAATTGGCTGCTGGAAGAATGTGAGTTAGCGTGGCAGATTAGACTCAATGCCTTTTCAACTCCAGGCTTGAATGAGTCATGTAACATCGCCTGCCTTTTAAAACTTAAAAGCTTAGCTAGATAGAACTTGATGAATGTTTATTGTTTTTGAGGGGTTGAATAATTTAGAAGACAATTGACATGTGTAGTACTAAAAGCCTTACTACAATCAGGTATGTGTAAATGCTTGAAAACATCAGCTTAGACAGCCAGTTGCAGGGTAATTTTGGTAGGGCCAGTACTTTACAGTGCAATGACAAGTTTAATATTTAAAAATTTATAAGTCAAGCACTTGAAGTATTGTTGGTTGCAGATTTATAACTGGACTGACTTAAATATTAGAGAGAACTTGATAGTGAATGATTCACTTTCATGCCACATAGCCCATGGAAGGGACGTAATCAAACAGCGGCATATAAAACCACCACATGACAAGTATATCTTTCTACTGTCTTTGCCGCAGGATAACTGTTATTTTTTAAAAAAGTTATTTTTTATTTTTTATTTTTTATATTTATGTTTATCTTGAGGGTTTGTATGAAGTCATTTTTACACTGGTGATTGGGAGAATGCATGGATCTAGACCGCTGCAATTTGCGGAGCGATAGAAGTTTGTTTTGAATGATTTAACTACTTAATATTCATTACTTGTAACCACGAAATAGCTCAGCTGATTATTGGTCACATGATTTTTTATTTTTTACTTAAATTCATTAAGAATCCATGGTGTTGGTGCTGCGGTAGCGTTGTCGCCTCACAGTAAGACGCTGTCTGGTTCGATTCTCAGCTAGAGTCTTCTGCATGGAGACATACATGAATGGGCATACTTTCGTTGAAGGCTGTGCATCAGGGCTGGTAACTCGGCATGTAAAAGTCAACTACCCATTGTTAGCTGAGCGGAGTTCCACTGTGGCGACCCCTAACCGGGAAAAGCCAAAAGACACAACAACAACTTAAATTGGTTAAGAGTTTATTTTTATGTAATCTGAAGAAGTTGCCGTATTACCGGCAACAAAAAGCGCTTCATTAAACAGTATTTCATACTCTGAATGTTCTGTTTGGACCCTTGTTTTTCTAAATAAATAAATAAATAAATAAATAAAATAAATATGGGGGCTGGAAATTGTGTGGTCATTGCTAATTTAATTTTCACCACAATTAAATCTTAGAGGTGTCCACAGGTCACTGTAGTTTGTATTTGGGCTTAATAGTGCGGTCATTGTTTCTTTTACTTTGTTCACAGACCTCAGAGGTATACAAAGAAGTTTACTATAGCTTGAGTAGGGGCAGTTTACTGTCTAGAATCAACAAAAGGCATAATACATTAATACTGCAATCATTACTTTTTCACTTTTTTCACAATCACACACATCAGTCACATATATAGTTTGCTGTCTTTGGGGTTCTGCGGTGAGAATGAGGACATGCTATATATTTATATGATAGCAGTCACATAAATACATGACTGTGAGCATCTAAACCTCTGTTCTCATCCCAATCTAACGTCAGTATGATACACAGGCAGTGACTGTCTGTTTTTTGGGGGTGAGGAAGGCAGTCAGTATTTCCAGATTGGATTTGTGTGTAGCCTCTCAAAATTGTCTCTTAATTTTACTGTGAGCTATTATTTTGTCAGCTTCTCAACCTAACCCACCTACCTAACTATCCTTTCAAGTGTTGTCTTATCCTGAAGATGTCTCTACTATCCTTTATTTCCCTACCTTTTCTCTAGTATTTTCCTACTTATCATTTGAATATAATTAAGTGCTACTATGCTATGTACCAGTCTTATTTTTCCTAATGCATTGTGATACATTATTGTACTGTTGATCTAACTAACTTGTGATATTAAATGTTTTGTGTACTTGGAGCTTTTCTCCTTGGGCCTCCACTGAAAAAGGACATGTATCCAGTTGGGCTAGCCCAGTCAACAAATGTAAATAAATAATAAATAAATATTTTTTTTTTTTTTTTTTTTTTTGAGTGAGCAAATGAGATGGGCCCAGGAGTTACAGGACAGAAACAAGTGCAAATGCAGGCCTTCAAATCAGAAAGGTGAGAGAGATGGAAGACCGCCCAAATGGCCAATAACTACAAATTCTGGGCCAGAACCACTCCTTATGTGGTAGACAGGTTACCTAATGCTTACCACTCCCACTGATAAGCTAGAAGGCTTCCCTCCAACACAGAAAGGCTTGGGGGCTCAGAAGCTTACAAACAGTTCTGGATACAGCAAATCTGTATCTGGAACACAAATTACAGGAAAGGTAGGAAACAGGCTTACAATTTCTTTTTTTTTTTTTTCAGAAAAGTAGCAAAAACAGTAGTAAAAACAATTCACATGCAGTGCAAGCTGGCACACTTGAGTATGTAGCAATATTAGTCCACACACAGTTTGAAAAAATGTAATTAAATTAAAAAGGATTAAAAGCAAGTGCAGAAAGGGTTTATTAAGTAGAATGCGGTAAAGAGATGGGACTGGGGGAGTGTCCTAGATCAAATCTACAGTGGGGCGGGCACTGCAAAAGCCACCAAATTTAAACTATAACCAAGAACAGGAAGGGGGGGGTGGGGAAGACAGTTTCAACAGAGATGTGAGGAATCACAGTGCAAATTATAAAACCAGAAAAATATATACTGATCTCTGTATATTTGCAGAACAGTAAGACAACAGATATCTAAGCAACAATTTAGCTCTATAATACAGAAAAACTTCAGCTTGAAGTTCCTTACTTTGATACTTGTCTAGAACAACACATAGTCCCAAAGGGGTTAGGACATCATCAATACCCCACGGGCCTCAAAGCTGATTCACTGTTTCACCTTGAACTTACTTCGTTATTCGATCAACAAGGCTTTGACCTTATGAAACTGATGACTAAACATTATAAGGTTTGTATTGATATCCTTACTAAAGAGGTTTCAGCCTTGAATAATGATATTATTATGCATTTAGATTTTTCAAGGTATAAATATGACTATGAAAGATGCTTTTTTAGCATTGACCAATTACTGGACAGACTTAAACAAAACAAAGTCAAGAAAATTCAAAGAGATAGAAATGCATATAACAACAGTAATGCATATCCAAAACCGTCTTTTGCTCAAGTAGCATTTGCTTTATCTAACACAATTGAAATGCAATCGACTGGAGGAAACACTTTTTCCAGTAATATGGATAATGTAGACCCTGCAGACATTGCGCCAAGTGAAAGCCCAGTGAGACGGAGCAAACGGATCCGTAATCAGAACCAGAATACTAATACACATGTGAGTCAACATAATGGCAACAATGGGCGATACAACAGAATGAACCAAAATTTTCAGGATGGTTATCAGACAGGTGTGATCCCAAAAAGAACTTGAACCACAACCAGAAAAATCAAAGGACCAAACGAAACAACAGATTCAGGAAATAGACGAAGATGAATGTCCAACTTTAAACATAATTGAGAACTCTACAGGAGACTTTAAGATCTTTAATTATTCTTCTACGAGAATTGATCCTGAGTTGGTTAACTTGCTATCAAAGGGTAATACCTTTGTTCCAAGTAAACCTCCAAATGTAGTTGAACTAATCTTTGACCTGAAGTTATTTGTGAGAAAATTGAACCTTGAGGCATTGTTCAGGAAGACAGTTATTAATAACAACCAGAGGCTAAGGGTGTCAAGCACCTTTAACCCACCCTTACACCCAACACTAAGAACATTTGAACAAGTGTGTGAACTTGATTTTAGACACTATCTAACGAAAGTTAGTTCTAATAAGAACTCTAATATGACTACACACGAAAAACAAATGTTACAACTGTTGAAATCTTCTGTTAGGGTGTTAAAACCAGATAAGGGTGGAGGGGTAGCTATTTTTGATATAATTGATTACAATAGGAGGATTTACTCCTTGTTACTTAGTGACGCTTATGCTGAAACCTCACTAAATGAAATTAATACAGCATATAGCCGTATTAAGAATTATTTTAATGATTTGTTTATTGAATCAATGATTGATATCGACACCTTCAATTTCATCACACTTCCGTGGCCCAAGATTCCTGTGCTTTTCGGCATCCCAAAGGTCCACAAAGATCTAAGAGATCTACCTATGGGACCCCTCATTGATTGGAGAGGGTCTATTACCTACCCTTTGCTAAAGTAGTCGACACAATTTAAAAAAAATACCTGTTGTCAGAACCACAGATTTGCAAAGACTCCTGGTCATTCTTGGACAAAATTAACAGTTTTAGATTTGATTCAGAGTTTAATTTTTTGACCATAGATGTCAAAGATCTGTATACATCAATTCCGCAATCAGAAGGCATTGGATGGGTAAGCCTTACGTTAAAGTCCAAGAACGCTCCTACACAGGAGATACACACTGTGGAAATTTTATTGGATATCATTTTAACAAACAACTTTTTTTTATTCAATGACGAATTTTATCTACAAAAGCGAGGGGTGGCCATGGGCTCACCCTGTGTCACCAGTTTTGCCGATTTGGTTATGGCATACTGGGAGAAGTCACATATCTTTAACAACACCGAACACAGGGTGAGTCTATTGTTCTACACACGCTTTTTGGATGATATTTTTGTCATCTTTAAGGGAAACCAATTACAAGCACAGGTTTTTGTCAACTACTTAAACTCTACTACAGAATTTTTGAAGTTTACATCTAACTTCAGCACAAGTGAGATAGATTACTTGGATTGTAAATTACAGAAGGATACAATGAATAACAGGTACGTGTCTAAAATATATAGAAAGGAGACATTTTCCAATTCATCCCTTCATTTTTCAAGCTGCCACCCTTTCCACCAAACACGATCTATTGTGAAAGGTCAACGTATTAGGGCAGCCAGGATGGTCTCTTTAGACACGGATTTTAGTGCCGAATGTATCCGTTTAAGTAATATGTTCCAGCAATGAGGATACCCTGAGGATATGATTCAATCTTTGATTATGGAAGTCACCCATAAAAGAAATACAGGTCAGCTAGAACCACTATTGAATAAATGCTTTTTATCAGATAGCATTAGCCATGATTGTAACATCAGAGAACTAACTAGAAATGATTCTCCCCTTCTCGAACACCCACATATGAGTAATAAAAGCTCATCATCAGACAGCATCAGCCATGATTGTAACATCGGAGAACTATCTAGAAATGACTCTCCTTTTCGAACACCCACACATGATCAGAACTTGCAAAGATTTTAGAATGAGTTTTATTACTACATTCAATAATAATAGTGAGACAATTCGGTTTACCCTTTATAAAAATTGGGAATTTATCACACTTGATAAGACCTTTGCTATGGATTATGCCCAGTTACCCAATATAGTATTCAGAAAAGGAGCTAATCTGCTGACTGGGCTCATATGTTTTATGACTGTATAAAATTGAAAGAATACTGGAAGTCAATTAATGAATTTTTGCAGGCTCTTTTTACAGATAATTTCATTACCTCTAAATCTCTTATATTATTCAACACACCTGAACCTCAAAGTGTTAAAAAGGTTAAGCTTCCCTTGTTATGGTCTATTCTAGCAGTGGCTAGGAAAATAATAACTAGAAATTGGATTTCAGATACACCTCCTTCGTTCAATGAATTTAAAAATGTTATGAATATAGTGTGCCATATGGAAATAAACACAATTAGGACTAGAACAAACAGAAAAACATCTTATTTTATTGTATGGGATAATTTACAAAATTTGTTAAAAAAATTTTAATTTCAATAACATGATATTTTAGTTTAATTAATTGATCTGATTGTAGTGGATGTCTTTGTAAATACTTTAGTTGTTTTGTTGAATATTATAATAATACCTATTTTTAATTACTTGTATAAAATTGTTATGATATTTCTCTTATATGTTAAAACAATAAACCTGTTTTGAAAAAAAAAAGAAAAGGTGCTAATCTCAAAAGGTTCGTAGAAAGGAATAAGAATTTGTCATTTTGTAAAACTGTAGGAATGACCATTTGTGGGTGTTGTAAAATGTGTAAACACATGGAGATAGGAAAAATCTTCTATATAAACAAAAGGAAATACAGATTGAGAGAAAAATTTCACTGTAATTCTAAATTTATAGTTTACTTCGCTAAGTGCAAACTGTGCCCAGCATTTTATGCTGCAAAAACTGAATGTAGACTACATGATAGAGTCTACGAACACACTTATGCCATTCAGAGACAGAAGGTAGAAAGTCCTTTAGCAAGACATATCATGGCTAATGAGAATCATATGTTTGATTTTAAAGCAATAGACCAAGTTCTGATAAATATTAGGGGAGGTCCAGTGAATTGGCTGCTGGAAGAATGTGAGTTAGCTTGGCAGATTAGACTCAATGTCTTTTCAACTCCAGGCTTGAATGAGTCATGTAACATCGCCTGCCTTTTAAAACTTAAAAGCTTAGCTAGATAGAACTTGGTGAATGTTTATTGTTTTTGAGGGGTTGAATAATTTACAAGACAATTGACATGTGTAGTACTAAAAGCCTTACTACAATCAGGTATGTGTAAATGCTTGAAAACATCAGCTTAGACAGCCAGTTGCAGGGTAATTTTGGTAGGGCCAGTACTTTGCAGTGCAATGACAAGTTTAACATTTAAAAATTTATAAGTCAAGCACTTGAAGTATTGTTGGTTGTAGATTTATAACTGGACTGACTTAAATATTAGAGAGAACTTGATAGTGAATGATTCACTTTCATGCCACATAGCCCATGGAAGGGGACGTAATCAAACAGCAGCATATAAAACCACCACATGGCTAGTATATCTTTCTACTATCTTTGCCGCAGGATAACTGTTATTTTTTTAAAAAAAGTTATTTTTTATTTTTTATTTTTTATATTTATGTTTATGTTGAGGGTTTGTATGAAGTCATTTTTACACTGGTGATTGGGAGAATGCATGGATCTAGACCGCTGCAATTTGCGGAGCGATAGAAGTTTGTTTTGAATGATTTAACTACTTAATATTCATTACTTGTAACCACGAAATAGCTCAGCTGATTATTGGTCACATGATTTTTTATTTTTTACTTAAATTCATTAAGAATCCACGGTGTTGGTGCTGCGGTAGCAGTGTCGCCTCACAGTAAGACACTGTCCGGTTCGATTCTCAGCTAGAGCGTCTTCTGCATGGAGACATACATGAATGGGCATACTTTCGTTGAAGGCTGTGCATCAGGGCTGGTAACTCGGCATGTAAAAATCAACTACCAATTATTAGCTGACCGGAGTTCCACTGTGGCGACCCCTAACCGGGAAAAGCCGAAAGACACAACAACAACAACAACAACTTAAATTGGTTAAGAGTTTGTTTTAATGTAATCTGAAGAAGTTGCCGTATTACCGACAACAAAAAGCACTTCATTAAACAGTATTTCGTACTCTGAATGGTCTGTTGGGCCCCTTGTTTTTATAAATAAATAAATAAATAAATAAAATAAATATGGGGGCTAGAAATTGTGTGGTCATTGCTAATTTAATTTTCACCACAATTAAATCTTAGAGATGTCCACAGGTCACTGTAGCTTGTATTTGGGCTTAATAGTGTGGTCATTGTTTCTATTACTTTGCTCACAGACCTCAGAGGTATACAAAGAAGGTTACTATTGCTTGAGTAGGGGCAGTTTACTGTCTAGAATCAACAAAGTGCAATACATTACTGCAATCATTACTGTTTTCACTTTTTCACAATCACACACATCAGTCACATATATAGTTTGCTGTCTTTGGGGTTTGCGGTGAGGAATGTGAGGACATGCTATATATTTATATGATAGCAGTCACATAAAATACATGACTGTGAGCATCTAAACCTCTGTTCTCATCCCAATCTAACGTCAGTATGATACACAGGCAGTGACTGTCTGTTTTTTTTTTTTTGGGGGGGGGGGGGTCAGGAAGGCAGTCAGCATTTCCAGATTGGATTTGTGTAGCCTCTCAAAAATTGTCTCTTAATTTTACTGTGAGCTATTATTTTGTCAGCCTTGAACATTAAGCCTTGGGCACAACTTATATCTTCCTTGACAGAAAAAAAAAAATAACATTGAAAATATTTACTTACTCATGACTTGTACTCAAGCCAACATTTGATTTAACAGTTGGGAAAATTATCTAAAATGCATCCCAGAGCATCTATAACCCTGTGGCTTCTAAGGGCCCTGACTTAATTGAGTTATTTCCTAAATGGTTATTACTGAGCTGTCCTGGTCAGGAAAGGTATGTTGAAAGAATGCAAGGAAGTTGAACCTCAGCAATGAATGTCTTTCCTCAGTCATAATTTCTGCTTACTCCATCATTAGATGAAAAGGTTGTGTAAGAAGAAAAAAAACTTTAAAATGCACTTCAGAGCAAATAGAAAATTATGGCTTCTTTAAAAAGCTGAAGAGTAAAATGTGAAAAAAGGAATAAAAAAGTAACGTGCATGGTGTAGGGAGCCCAAGATGGGAGGAAACAGAGGGGAACACTAGAGAATGTGTGTCGGGGGGGGGGGGTAAAGCAGTAGGCATTTCCTAGTGTACTATTTCACTTAAGTCCAGGCCTGCACATAGAGTTGTTGTTGTAATATATCATCATTACAGCCAAATACTAGTAACTGTGAATGTCCCTCTGTGGGATAGGTCGACACAGTGTGGTATATAAGCCTGTCATAACTTAACAGCATTATGGCTATAATTTAGTCTGTGAATTACTACTAAAACTTTGCATCATAAACTAAAACATTGCATTGAAAGGTTCAGAGCTATTGGGTGATCCTTAGACTTGAAGTGCCCATGGGGCACCCAACTTGACATTTGCCAGGGGCCATCAAAATGCTAACACTGATCCTGCCAAAGCCAGTTTTAATTTCCCATTAATTTACTTTGCTAATGCATTAGTCTTAGATCCACTGGCTGAGGCTAATGGGCGAAAAGGAGATCCAAGATGCTAGAAGGAATCTTCAGTATGCCAGCTGTAGAAGGTATAACAGGAAATTCAGCCTTCAAAATATTATACAAGGTTTGAGAAATATCATCGTTCAACCACAAGTTCTGCAAGTATAAACAATGTTTCTATATAAAACACAATTCTTATAATGAGATACTGTTTCCGATATGGAGGTGTCAATTAAAATTGTCAACATCTTCCCAACATAATCTACAGTATCCATTAGGACCAGACCTCCTCCATTCTCAAGTTTCATAAACCTGACAAACTTGTTAGAAAAAATTTCCCAAAACAAATTCCTCTCCTGCATAGAACAAGTTCTAGTATTTTTCAGACAGTAGCTCGTTCACAAATTCTTTCTAACAGCAAATACATTGGGTGTAAAGGTGGATTGCAAGTACTTTTTCCCATATATAAAATTAGCAGGGGGGTTCAAGTCCCTTCTATCATGATAAAATAAACTGAGACTGACACATTCAGTGTAAAGTTTTTATTGTGAAAACATAGAGCAATGTCTGCATTGGTCAATGGTACAAATACAAACTTTTTTTAATAAAGTCTGTGTAAGGACGCCTTCTGTTACTTATAGGGATATATTTTATTTTCTGCATACTCTCTATCATCCTTTCTCTTCCAGACTGATGCTATCTTTTTGTTTAAAGACTGAAACATTAACTCTTATTTCTGTTTATTGGCAGAGAACATGAGATTTTCAGTAATAGTGTTGGCTGATTTAAAGATATCAGCTCTCAACTTACATAAATAAGTTACATAAATGAATGCCAAATCTCAGTATAGCAATGATTCTCTTTCTATCCCAGTTAGAAACCTCCATAATCAGAGACTTTTGAGGATGTCTCCTTATGACACACTCAGCTAAAAACTTGTTATCCATCTACAGATATTTAAATAACCCTAATTTATCCCCCAAAGATGTAATTTGCTAAGACAAAGTTATATTAGTTTCAACAGAACCAGTAACACAGTCCATGGACAAAGTATAATCTAATCAATTGTATACATTAGTTAAGCCATCACAGGGCATTCGCTGGAGCCATTCGAAACATGAGGGTAAACAGTCCACCACTCTAATTCCAGACAACAAGTGCACTCCATTAATTCCAAATGCCAAATGTACCAATACTGGTAGCAGTGTTGTCCACATTATTAGCACTGTTGTCAATACTACCATTCAAACTCAGTCCAGAAGTCACTATTTGCGATAACTGTTCCAGTAGCAAAGTCAAACTGACTACCAATGGGACATAACATGACACAAAGGAGTAAACCTGGGTTCATCTCATGAAGGCATTTCTGGTGAAAAAAATAAAAAAATCTCCACAAAATCACCACTCAACGAAAATCACAACCAAGAGAAAAAAACACCAAGAAACACCTTCTTAAAATGCTGTAAAATGTATTATCTAGAGAGCTAGGTTTAGCGCTTTCATCCTTAAATGACACATTTCAGCAGAATATAAAATCAAACATCATCCTCACTTAAAATTTGAATCAACTGTCAATCAAATGACCAAATACCTTCTTCTTAAAGGCACATGCATACCCTATAAATACTTTCAAATATACTAAAAAATATCTAAACACCTTGTTAAGCAAAAATATGTACAATGTGGAAATATTAATACAATTTATTGTTATTATAAACCACCTACTTTTTACTAAAACTTATTATACCCTAGCAGGTTTCAACTTTATGGCATTATGAATGCTAATACCGTTGTTTATTCCAGGATATTTTGTAATGTTAGTTCTCAATTGCTATATAGTTTCCTTGTGTCCCATGAAAGTTTTCTACCCTCACCCCATGGACAGATCTCAACCTTCTCCAAAACGCTAAGCAAAAACTTGTTAAAGTAATTATAATTATTCATATGCATTTTTTGTCATTTTTTAAAAAAGAATAGAATAAATTGTCTTATGTAGGACAGGTTAATTTAAACACCAAAAGTGAAATTTGCTAAGCTTAATGTGATCAGTAAGGGTAGCTTGCCTAGTACTTACCTATGAACTTATTAGAAATTATTTGCTTATCAACCCATCCCACAAAATTTCGTAGTGACTCACACATCAGTGAGTCTTATGCAGATAATATGAATATCAGTGAGGTTATTAAATATATGTATTTAGCTAACACAAATCTTGTAAGGAAAAAAACACTTGAGAATAGCATTTTTTTTTTTAATTTTATAGGTTAAGAGAAGGAGCTGATGGATACTTTCAATAATTAGTTGCATCTCATTATGCTACAGTAAATACAAGGATAGCGGTAGTATTGATTTTATATTAACATGCCACCAGCACCTACTATATGGCAGTAAAGATAGAAAGTCAGGGGAGCAATTGTAGAGTATGTGAGGCAGTAGAAGAGATGTTTATATAAAAGCACATCATTTGCAGCTTCACTTCACTATGAATGGTTGAATCACAAGATGATAATGAACAAAATTGCTAAACATAAATGACAGAAAAAAAAAACAACACAACAAAACTCAGCCAGTAAAACCAACAACAAACAGTCTCCAAATTTATGTATACTAACTCCAGAGTAAAAAAAAAAAAGATCTCCCAAAATGAAGGCATTATTGCTGGCACACACATCGAAGCTGTAATAGCTATGATTTTATAGAAAACAGCAATACTTTTTTTATTGAAAACAGTTATGTGAATTGTATTTCAGGAACTTGTGACTCAGGGACTTAACACTCAGGAAATTTAAAGTCAGGAAATTGGAGTTATACCCTAGACTTAGCTTGAGTTTGTTTTCTTCAGTATTTCCTAGAGTAAAGGCAACGTTTCAGTATACTAAATCTAATGCCTTATTTAATCTATTATACTGAAAGAGATCTGATCTCAGCTTTCAAGATTATTACTCCTTGATCTGATGCAATGAAGATGATCTTAGTTGTCTGGCGGGATGTTGCCATGCAGCAGGTAGTTAGCTCTGGGCAGTGCTTCTCTTAGAGGTATACAAGAAGAAACTGAACTGATTATGTCCTAACTGGTTAGCTATTCTCATCTAAGCCACTGCATTTATAGCATGCAACAAGGGAGTAATGTGTAAAACATGTGATTGTGTTGTGCACCATTTGAAGTTGTGTAAAGATTACCAATAACTATCCTACCATGTTGCATTTGGAATCTACATACTATGTGCACTATAGCTTTTTTTAATTACTGGTGTCAGTTTCTTTTTTATTCTTTCCTTTGCCAAGGATGATCAGCACCTGTCCTCTCTAGACTTTTTAATACTGGCAAAAAGTTTATCCTTCACCGTAGAGCATTGTTTAGACAGTGCCAAATTGACAAACCCGCCAGGATAACAAAATCAACTCAACTAAACGTAAGGGTGTTACCATTTAAAGCCAGAAGCCTAAACAAATTGCTACACTCCCTGCAAGCCCTCCTTACCCTGGAGAATATAGACATCCATGCAGTTAGTGAGATATGGCTTAAAGCTGCAGACTGTACCTCAGAAGTGCCTTCCACACTTTTAGATCAGTAGCTGCACACACAGGGACTAAAGGTGGTGGTATCTCAATATTCATCAATAACAAGCATACATCTAGGTTGGTTACACAGGATAATGCATTAGAGTTTCTCCAGGTGTAGGTCAGTAGGTCATCATAAATATAAACCTGCACCATATCCTGGCAAGCTATAGGTAACCATTTATGTCCCATGAAACTCATAGTTCATACTTAGACCTACTGGAGACACTCACCATACAACCTAACATCTTACCCATGAGGAATTTTAATTACCACTCTATAGACTGGGAATCCTATGTGACCTTAAATCTGGAGGCACAGAAATTCCTGGACTTTGTAAATACAAACACCCTTGACCAGTTAGTGCAAACACTCACTAGACGTTCCAACATACTGAACTTTGTACTCACAAATATGAGAGAATACCACCATCCAAATGATGTCACGTCTACCCTGGTAAGGTCCATCCATAAAGCTGTCTCTTTCAAAATAAAAATCAACTTGGTAACCCCAATAAACCTAGTAAAAGTTAAAAACTATTCCAATGAAAACAACCTTTTATTAAGTGATAGTTTGTCAAAATTCAATGTCCCTCCAAAGCCACGGGACACAGCAGCCTATATAGAATTCCCACTGAAACTCTGTACAGCCATATCAATGTCTGCATAGAGACTGCTGTAGCTACCAAAAATAAGCCCAAAACTAACCCCAAAAACAAACCACCCTTGTCATCCCAAATTAAACAGGCTATATAACAAAAGGAAAAAATCACGGCTAGAATCAGGAATTGTAACTTCCAAAATAAGACCTCTCTCATCAAATTAAATAGGCAACCAAGAGGACTAATTAAGTCCAATAAAGACAATTTTGAGTCAAGATAGCCTCCCAGGCAAAAGACAATTATAAGACATTTCTCAGCTATATCAGAAACATCAAAGGTCATGCAAAGCAACATGCTGGACTGGTGGTTAATGGTGCCACATTAACTGATCTAGGTGATATAGAGAATCTTTAGGCTGACAAATTAATATTTAACTTTATCTTCTACTCACCCCCAGCCACCCCCAAAAAATACCATCAGACATAGCTCCTGCAACTAAAAATAGAGAGCATGTTCTGGCTGTACTTGCTAATGCCAAAACACAACCGCAATGGGCACAAATAATATCCCGGGATGCCTTCTGTATAGTCAAAAATATGAGCTATCAGGGCCACTGAAGTTGCTATGTCACTATAGTCCTAAAGCAGGCTTCCAGCCACGCGAATGAAGACTGCAACAGTTACCCCCTCTTCATAAGGGTAGACCATCAACAGATCCTGGAATCTACAGACCCATTAGTCTGACTTGTCTTACATGCAAAGCCATGGAAAGAACTATCATGGAAAGTATCAACAAAGACATAAGATACCTTCAGGCACTGGATCCATTCCACTTCAGCTTTGTTAAAGGAAGGTCATGCTTACTGAACCTGACGAACATCTTTGAGAAGGTCACCATGGAAAGAGATGAGGGTCAAATGGTGCATACTGCCTACCTTGACCTGGCTAAGAAATCCTACTTCAACAATGTTAACACACTTATGCAATTAGGCATACATCCCTTTATAAAGCACTGGATAGCCAGCTAGCTCATAGATAGCCAGCTAGCTCATAGATATGATCAAGGTAAAAGGAACAAAATGTGTGATTTTGTGGAGGGCTTCTTCAAGAGGGTGTTTTTACTTTAAATTTATTTAAAATTAGTTTATTGTTGTCACTCCATCTTTTCAAAGACTTAAATCCTGGGTGTAATGACTTTCTGGTGAGTATATCTAAGTTGTGGTGACAAGTAAAGAAGAATTGTTAGGATACGAGGGACCCTCCATATACTGTGTCTCTACTTTCTCTCTTATAAGCCTTCAAACCCTTTCTGATCCACTCTACTTTCTCCCTACCCTCACCATTCTCAGACTGCATCTACTGTAAACTATTTTTCTCTAACTTGTTTAACATTTTAGCATTTTAACTGGTAACAATCTGTGGATGTTTATTAAGTAGTAGCTGTCTTTTATGTATTTGACTTCACTATGTAGAATTGCACTCTGTATATTTGACTTTTATGCAGGTTTCATGATTCAGTATTGTACTCTTTGTCCGTTATTTTTCTTTTTTTATGTCCTAGGGCCTCAGTTACAAAGGGAAAATAAATAAACACACACACACACACGCACACACACACACACACACACACACACACACACACACACACACACACACACACTCACTCACACACACACACAGATAGACAGGTAGATAGATAGAAATTTAGATGGCAGTGGTCCTTGTAAAGATCATCATGTTATTCTACATAATGCTCCATGAGACAGACCAGATTTCTTGAAATACACTGGATAATCTGGGTCCAGCTTTGTGTCAGGCCTTTGAAAATGTAATTTGAAGTGAAATATAATTGCATTACAGAATTTTGAATAATCAAAATAATGTGACCACATAAATCCTCTTTTTTTTGCAAACAGAAATTATTAATTTGCATATCAAGGGCAACAAGCTCTACTGTTGTGTTGAGAGTGTCATAAGAATTGTTGATTTTGACTACTTGTCAGAGTACCTCTCTCCCCAGTAGCTTCAGAGTAGTCACAGCACTGGATAGCCAGCTAGCTCATAGATATGATCCAGGTAATAAGGATTGGTGAGACCACCTCCACAAAGACACTGGTCACAAGTGGAGTCACTCAGGACTCTGTGCTGAGTCCACTTTTCCTTGACATCTACTTCTTGGAAGTCAAGACCAATATCAAAGGCTTCTGGCTGACCAAGTTTGCAGATGATTGCAAACTGGGAGTAGTCATACAATCCCTCCCCCAAGATGGAAATGGCCTGGCTGCATTTCTATGTTTGGATTCATAGCTACTCTTAAACCTTTGTTTATTAAAAAGAATGAATATGCAGTAAAAGATGGCAATTAAATTAATGAAAACTAATAGTTTCATGTCAATGAAGGCTTTTTCTATAACTTTTAATTTCTGTCAGTTATTATGTGCAACTGAAGTAGT
>NC_056751.1:618834402-618866902 GCF_019279795.1 Protopterus annectens | reverse complement strand
GGTAAAAACAGAGAAATATTAATCAACATTATTGTACCAGTATCAACAAGTGATGAAAGAAAAAAATAATAAATATGGAGAAAGTATCATAAGTCACTAGTAATAAAAAGCATAGGAATTTCCTTATAATATACGGAGAAGGAAGAGTTTAGGTTATAGAGCTGGTACATAGCCAGGAAGAGTTGAGATGATTTTTCAGTATTTCTTTGAAGGTGGTGGTGCTGCCCATGTTTCTTATAGAAGGAGGAAGTGGGTTCCATAATTTGGCGACGGTGAAGGAATAGAGCAGCTGGCTAGCTGGTAAGGTGGGCTTTTCTACTTTTATAAGTAGATGAATTTCAGATCTTAGTTGCCTGCTGGTTTGGTATTTGGCAAGTAGAGTTGAGAGAGCAGGACAGTCTGTGAGTCTGTAAATTATTTTGTGTGTCGTAGTTAGCTGGGTGAATGAGAGATGGTGGGGGAGTTCCAGCCAGCTTAACTGTTTAAGTGAGTTACACTGGTGGTATGAGAATTTGGCCTTGGTGGCAATTTTGGCTATTCTGTTGTAACAGATATCATGTTTGGATTTTGTAGAATTTTGGATATTAGTGAGGAGAGGGGCACCATAAAGGAGAGAGGGTAATAAAAATGTAGTTGCAAGGATTTGTCTAATAGAGAGGTTAAAAAAGTGTTGGTGCCTGTACTGATGTGTTTTTTTGATGTTACTGTTTATGTGTAGGTCAAAGTTTAGGTATTCATCTATAATAATGCCTAGTAATTTAGTGTGTGTGACAACTTCTATGGTGATATTGTCTTGGGCTTGTATACTGAAGAGTTTTTTTTTTATCTAGGGGAGTGGTTTTCTTAGGGGTAAAATTACTAGTTTAGTTTTCTTTTGGATTTAAGGCAAGATGATTGTTAAGCATCTGAGATTCAGTAGAGATAAGGGCATTCTGGGTGATCTGCTGGAGTTCATAGCTGGAATTTGCAGTGCATATTATTGTAGAGTCATCAGCATGCTGGATTACTGAGCATTGCAGGACAGTGGTGTGAAAGTTGTTAATAAAGATGCTAAATAAGAGAGGACCAAGTATGGAGCCTTGGGGTACCCCCATGGAAGTATTAAGGAAGGGAAAGTAAGACTGTTGCCATTTTGTGGATTGCTGCCTATTGGAGAGATAGCTATTAAACCATTGTAGGGTAGGTGGGGAAATGTGGAGGGTAGATAGTTTAGAGAGGAGGATGGTGTGGGAAATCGTATCAAAACCTTTGGAGAGGACAAGGAAACGAGAAGCAATTATTTTACCAGAATCCTGTGTCCAGTTAACAGTATCAAGGAAGGAGGGGAGGGCTGTAGTGGTGCTGTACCCTGATCTGAAACCATGCTAAGTTGGTGACAGAATTTAGTTTTCAAGCAGGTGGTTGAGGAGTTGGGCATGGATGCATTTTTCCAGTATTTTGGAGAGGGGTGAGAGAATAGCTATGGGTTGAAAGTTTGTAGTGTCTGTGTTGGTGCCACCTTTGTGTAATGGGAGAATGAATGCTTTTTTCCAGATGTCTGGGACAAGGGACTCTTTAATTTATCTGTTAATCAGTATGCTGATGGGATAAGCTATAGAGTTTGCAGCTAGCTGCAGGAAGTGTGGGGTAGATTGTCAGGGGCTAGAGTACAGGGTTTAAGCTTAAGTAAAAGTTTTTTTATTGTGGCAATGGGTTTGGCAGAGAAATTTAGGTTAGAGTTGTGTGTAGGATTCTTTTCTGGGATGGTTTCATCATTAGCTGTCTTGGTGGTGGTGGTCTTAACCACAGGAACCTTATGGTTAGGTTAGCTATGATGTCAATGAAGTAGGAATTGAAGAGGGTGGCAAGTTCAGCAGAGGTTTGTGTGGGTCAGGGGATGGATTGCTTTGAGAACCTGGATGTAATAGTTGGTTGATGGAGGACCAGAATTTTTTGGGATTATTTTATGTTGGCTTTGTAGGAGGAGGCAGTGGTTATAAAAAGTTTTATTCATTTTTGGCAGGTAGGTGTTTGCCTATTTAGGATGTCTAGGAATGTTGAGTTAAGGAACTCAACAGCCTTGTTAAGTGGCAGGGATTTGAAGGGTTCCCAATTTACTTTAGCTAAGGTTTCATTATATAAGCATGGTTGGAACTTAGTCAAATTTCTGGTTAATTTGGATTGGTGTTGTCCTGAGGTCAGGATGGTTTTGCATAGGATATATGCTGGGTGGTGGTCGCTAATGGTATTAGGTAGTAAGTAAATAAATAAATAAATAAATAAAATAAATCATAAAACTGAATATAGGTTAATACAATAACACCATATCTTCTTATATTATACTGCTATACAGTACATGTTCAACTATAGTGTGTTATAGTAACACTACACCACACTTTAACATCAGCACACCGTAGACTGCTTTCTGCTAAACTGATTTTGACTATTATGCCCTCAGTAACTCTGTGTACTTTCAAAACATAAAACAATATATGTGAAAATATTTAGAGGTATATAAAGGAGAAACTAAACTGTGTATGCATTAACTATTTAGCCTTTCTCATTGAAGTCACTAAAATTATAGCATTACTGTGGTGCAACAGAGGAGTAATGTGTAAAACATGTGGTACTGTTGAACAATATTTCAAGTTTTGTAATGGTTATTTAAGGAAGATTACCCTAAGCTATTTTACCATGTAGCATACTGATAACAGTAACCCAGGCCTGTATTACAGTTGGTCAAGCATATAAGTTCAGGCTGCAGTTGCTTGCATCACTGTATGTCTTATCACACATGAGGCTAATGCCAATTCCCATGTGGTAGTCTGGTATAGATGGTCAGATTTTCAACCTCCTGGAGTAAGAAAGAAGCAGGACTTCCTCTGCCCGTCAGTGACATGTTGTTCTCTGAAGTGTAGTGATGACAAATGGAGGTAATAACGTAATGGACTAAGGAGGTGACCCCACCCAAGTTTTATATTTTTCATATTTCCTCCCATGTAACAAACCTGAGTTATTTCATTCTTGTGCCCATACTATATGAGTTATTTATTTGTCATCCAAGCTCAGCTCTTTTAAGAAGCCAGAAATAAACTAGTGGCAACTTTCAATGTGTTTCTTGATACAATAATTTTCATTCATTTGATCCTTTCATTTCAGAGATTAATGTCTCAACCACACAGGGACCCATTCATAACTACCTAATTATCCATGATGTCAGCTTCTCTTCCACGTTATCCCATGGGTGATCTTTATTTGAAATTGTGAATTACCTCTTGTATTTTCTGATTTGGACTGACAGAGCAGTAATGGTCAATGGTACAGTACTTAACAAGGCCTGAAATATTACAGCAGCTGAAATTGGGTCTATGTTATATCGTCGAATGGCTACATTGTTTAATGTGTCATCTCACTGATAATGCAGGCTGCCAAGCCATTCTGACAGATTCTGCATTATGGTGAGAATCAGAAAATGTTCCTTTTTCCCCACTGTAGTGTGATCTCGGAGTTCGTATTTATAATTAGCATGGGTGTGGCAGTTCAAAAATATAACATAGACCCACTGAAATTATGTGTCCAGCCATAACTTACATTCCAATTTATACAGAGAAGTGAAGGCCTAGACTTGCAGGTTTGTTCTTTTGCTATTACTGAACCAGTGTGTAACATTCTAATCAAGCCCCTGGCTTTCTCTAAGGCAGCGAGCATGCTGGCAGTCCTCTCAAATCCTTCCCTTAGATAAGAGATAATTTTAAGCCTCTTTAGTTCTGCCTTCATGAACCAATCCTTTGATACAGAAAATGGTATCCAATTTTGGTGACTAGCAGCAAAAGTAGACAGTCTGCTGATACACTATTAAGTTGCCATGATCATGACTTTTTTTTTGCAAATGGAAGTGAGTGGTTATGTTGAGCAATGCACAACATATTTTTCACAACACCTTCAGTTCCTTCAACATCCAGGTAATGGCCACTGATATCATTCATTGCAATTTTAATGAGGATCTTTGTTAACATGACAAGGTCTTTTGAAAAATTCATCCAAAGTCACCTTCTCAATAAATTCAAAATACTCAGCTTTGGAGATAATTTGGGTATGCTGGTTTTGCAACTATTTGAAAGACAGAACCTTCCAAGTCCATATTAATATCTCATCCTCTACTGCTGGTACACTAAACACAGATGTACTGCAAGGTTATGTCCTAGGTTCTGTACTCTTCTCCATCCTTGTCAAGGATTACCCCTTAGAACTATCAAATCTTAAATTAATAATAGATGGAGATGATACACCTCTCCTGCAATCCAGTACAAGCCACTCTGACTTGCAATCCAAGTTACAGGATAGCTTCACTCAATTATACACCTGGTGTACATCTAACAAACTTCTAATCATCCCTAAGAAAACTAATAATATAGTCTGTGCCTATGTTAAGAAGTTACCCATTATGCCTCCTATTTTCTTAACAGATCTTAATGGGAGTATGATATCTAATATCAATGAAGAGAAGTACTTAAGCCTTGTACTTTATCTTACTCTCTTTTACCACACATACAGATTTTATAAATAATAAAGTACTTATGCTATAAGATTGTCAGCTACTCGAATCCATTGCTCATGTGGCCATTGCCAAAAATAATTAGCAATTTGGAATATGACTTTCCTTTTCTTATTACACATTCAAATCACAGTACTCACAAAATACAGACTGCTGAAAGAAAAATCTGGAAATTCATTCTAATGGCAAACCCCAGATGTACCACTGCAATTGGCTAAAAAATTCCAAATGTCTTTTAGTATCTCATAGGGCCACTTTTCTACTAAATACTGTAACTTACAAGGGTCTAAAGCACAGTTACTGTCCCTCAATACAAGTGAAACTACCCTTACAAGACAACCGCTGTGTAATGAGAAGTACACAGGGCAACAATTTCTCACTGGCATACTCTCCATATAAAACTACCTGGAAGCATCTACCTACTGATATCAACACCAAGGAACCATTAAAAGTTTCAAAGATGCACTTAAAAAGCATATCTTTATTGACTGAACATGCAACTGCTTCCACAATAATGGTTCATAACTTACCACTCCCTACTGTAGATAGTATGATACATTTAAGAAACTTTTCTCAGACTCATAATGTGGCATTTTAAACACATATATTTTATAATATGCATAACTGCACCATATTTTATGCATTTTTTACTTTCTGTTTTTGTATATATTTTTCCTTTTTCTTATATTAGCTCACTCTCACTGGATATTTTAATCTTACCTTCTTCACGTTGAATCTTATCATTACGTATTGAATTTTACCAATTACTCATTCCATATATGATATTGTTGATTATTAAGATCCTAATGTGGTTTCTGCTCTTTCAGCCTAGCTCATGGCTAAAAAGGGTAAATAGACCAATCCACGTATCTGGTTATCGAATAGTAAATAATTAAATAATAATAAACAATAGCTAGACCTTGAGGATATTTTCTTCTCTTGTCTATATGATAGGAAATTCTGAAAAAAAATCAGAGATAACGTTTTGGATAAAACCTGTGCATCTTCCTATTTATGTAAGGGATTAGTTGGGGGTCTTCTACTCCTTAACTTGTTTAGAGTAGCACAGTAAGCAACTAAAGTCATGATTCTTCATACTTCATGGAATGAGTTAATATTGTACAGGGCACAACCTTCTGCTAATGGAATGGAGTCAGTATCTGCAACTAGACTTTAGCACTCTGTGCAGTTGGTTTAAGCCATGAAAAATAGACTGACCTTGCAAAGGACAAGTGTGTGGTATTTGTTTCTGCTGTGAGATGAAGCTTTTTTCAGCACACTAGAACAATCTTAGCTTGCAAAGCTATAGCCTCTTCAATGTCAACGTAAATGTGTCATTATTTACGTTAGATAAATCCTCTTCTACCCAGAACCCTTTGGTATTTTCAACAAGAATACGCACATGCAACAATGAATTTGTCAATAATCTGTTATTTTCTGTCATGAAAGTCTTATAAAGCTTTGAGAAAAAAAGCATATTCTTTCTCCCAGTTAAAGTATGGTCTTCAGCATGATGTCTATGTATGTAAACTAGTTTTGTCCATCATTGAAAATAATACTTATTGCCAAGATGTGTGACTGCAAAAAGGCATTTTCCTCACCACAGGGGCAGCAGACCCAGAGTTAATTATAATTATAATTATAGTTATAGGAATGGTTCAGAGGCAGAGTCATATCCACAGAGGTGTGCTGGCAGTGAGAGCTTTGACCTTCTCCTAAAAATGCATGTTTTGTACACTTTATTGATTCGGTTTACTATTAAAAGGTCGAACGGCACTCCTTCGACTGTCGTATAGTCGACAACGGAAGGTCGAAACTGATAATCGCGAACTCAAAAAAACAACCTAGGAATGGGTTTCAACATGGGTCGAGGTAGGGGAGATGTTTGTAGATCAGAATAATACGAACACCTACCTCAACCCATGTTAACACTGTTCCTAGATTGATTTTTTGACTTCGACATTCGACATTTACGACCTTCCGTTGTCGACTATGCGACAGTCGAAGGAGTGCCATTCGACCTTTTAATAGTAAACCATTGATTCATATTTCAGATATGCTTCATTCAAAGTAGAACTTGTGGCTCAACAGGTAGCATACTTTCCCTTGATGCAGAAGGCTGTGGGCTCTATTCCCATTATAGTTAGTTGATTTGATATTCTAATACTGACAGTACAGTATAGCATGGAGATGAGAGCTGCTGTCTTTTGGGTAAAATAATAAACTCAGGCTCCAGATATCTCAATTAATGGTAGTTCATATGGATATAAAACATCTTTCAGCACATATTGAAAAGAATACCATGGCCAAATGTTTCCCATTTAGTATGAATTACCACCATGGCTCTCCCCTTAAAAGAGGTAAATGACCAAGTGGGACTAACCCTGTCAACAAAGAGTAAATAAATAAATAAATAAACAGTGCTGCATTCAGTCATTGTCCAAGAGCCCACCCATCTACAAGTGTCTCTGATGAACTTATCACATCTTCAAATGGATCCCAGTAAAAAGAACCATACTTATGATTTTTGGCAGGACAGAGCTACTAATGCAAATCACAAAAATATATATAAAATATGTGATTGCAATACCTCAGTCTATCCCCCTTCTTCAAGATACAGTGATTTTGGAGTTAGTAGTATATATAAAGACAGTAAACACAGTTTTAAACTGTCCTTGAATTTACAGAATGTCACTGATTTTGCCTAATATTTTTGTTTTGTACCTCATTATTTTTCATTTTCTATAAACTACTGAAGTTTATAGTAACTCTGCAATGACAGACATTAGAGAATCATAATTCTTATTGCTCAGAAAATGCATGTTGATAAAAACACATGTAGTTCTATTAAATTTTAAGAGAACTAAATGAATACTTACAAATTACCACAAAATGTGGGCCTTTATCCACCCACACCATTATTTTTAGTTTTATTTCAAATTACTGAGCATGGGATTTGAGAGCTATAGTAGCCAGGATGTAGGGACCACCCACTCTGGAGGATGTAGGGAAACCGGTAATTCACTTTCACATTGACTTGAGCTTTATCTTTTGGGTTTGCAGGACATGCAGTTTTGGGACCTACACATGTCATAAGGAACCCTTGTAATACAATAAAAATAGAATCTTGGAAAAATAAGCTACTTGTCATTCCAAAAAAAGACTAACCTACTGGTATGGCACAATGTTTACAAAATGCATTCCTTTGGTTAATAGTATTAATTAAGGCACAGCCTTTTACTCCAGATATATTGAAAGTGTCCACAATGCTGTCATACAGGCTCCTTCTTAAATGTGTGTAAAAGTAATAAGGATTCCTCAAACTTCATGGGCTGGATTCACGAAGGCTTGCACGGAGTCTAAGAGTAGAGTAAGACTCCATGCAGCCAACATGTCTGCCGAGCGATCCAGGAACAGCCGGCAGGGGCGTGTAAGAGAGCTCCTAAAACTCCTCTTACACGGACAGGGCTAGGATATGCAAATGACCTCATTTGCTACTGAAAGGTATGCAAATGAGGTAAAATTGCGATTCAGGAAACCCTAACCTGTCCAAGTACGAGTACTGTTATTTGCAGAAATGTACTCCATTGACAACTGAGTACGGTTCTGCAAATAGCAAAACAGAGCCATGATAGCTCCAAAAAAAGGATGCATCCAGTCGAGGAAGCATGCCAATGGCCAAAAATATGGCCATTGGCAATGTCCACCGATGCAAATTTAAAATAAAATATATTTTTTTTTATCCCGATCGCTGATGTTTAAGTGTAGCACAGCGCCACGTAAACGTGGTGCGCTCTAAAACCCAGAAAACCAATAATTAAAATGCAGAAATGTGGATTTTACAGTAATCCCTAATATACAATGCAAGGGAATGGCAGTCCAAAGACAACATTGCTACTGAGTAGAGGTTGCTAAGGGGGGAAGCTCAGTCTAAGAGATGTAACCAAGCATTAGTAGGCAATCATATGCAAATGAGGGTAAGGATAGTGAATCACAAGTTTACATAGCAAAAGGGCACAGTCAGTGGAGTGTAGGAGTAGGATAAGGGGTGTAACAGAGTAGAAGATAGGTGACATCATAATGGGGGAATGTCTGAGAGAAGTGAAGCTCATTGGAGTAGAGTGGCATGTGTCTGCTGTCAGATACTAATCACTGGAAGAGGTGTGTCAACAGGTACCCTAGCTAAAGGCAAGAAATTGAAGGTGTATGCCATGAAAAACACCAAAGTTTCTTGTAGAAATGCCTGCGACATGTATGTGCGCCTGTAAAACCGAGTAAGCCTGTGTGCGCGCGTGTGCGCCTGTGTGCGCACGTTTAAGCTGGAGTAAGCAAGTGTAAGGATGTTGAAACCCATGTAAGCAAGTTTGTGCCTGTGTGCGTGCATGTTAGCAAGAATAAGCAAGTTGTAGCCCGTGTAAGCATGTGTGCGTGAGTGTGAGCTGGTGTGCGTGTGTTTGAACTTGTGTGCATGGCGCTGCCCCCCAGAGGAAACAGAAAGGGAAAAGGAAGCACAACAAATAGTAGGAAGTTAACCAGGAAGCACTAACAGAGCTAGCAGGTGAAAACAATCAGAATCAGACAATTACACAGGTAGTACACTAGCCCAGCCCAGCCCAGCACTTAAAACTCAGCAAACAACTTTCCACTACGTTTTTCTCAGAGACACTGCAACACTGCAGTAAGCTAATAGAAGTGAAAACTGAAAAAGCTTTACTGACACAAAGAAATGTTAGGGGCTGCCATTGCTGTTATAAGGCGACATATGCAACATGCTGAGGGTGGTGACAATGTGAATGCTGCCGAGAAACCCACAGTGAGGAGACGGAGACGAGTGTACAGGCCCAAGGTAACATACCAGGGGCTACATGAGCTGGAGATAGTGGAGCGCTATAGAGAGGACAGAGACCTCATGCAGCAAATAGTTGAGCTGTGCAGGCCACGCCTCTCACACACAGAACCAACAGAGGGGAACCCATCCCAGTGGAAACCAAGGTATGTGTTGGACTAAGAATACTAGCAACAGGTACCTTCCAGAGACCAACTGGCGATATGATGGGGATTTCACAGGCATCAGCATCCAGGGTACTGCACCAGATCCTGAATGCCATGTCAGCACATGTCGGTGATCATGTATATTTCCCAAATTCCTGTGAGGTATTGGCCAGCGATATGTGTCTCTTCCAGCAAATAGCGGAATACCCCAAGGTAGTGGGTGCAATAGACTGCATGCACATTCACATCAAAGCACCAGCTGCTGAGCAGGGTAGGGTCTACTATAACCGCAAGGGTTATCCCTCCATCAACTGCCAGGTCATGTGTGATGCCCAGGGCATAATAATGAATGTGTGTGCTGGCTGCCCTGGAAGCTACCATGACTCCCATATCTGGCATCTGACACAGCTGTACCAGACATTTGCCAAAAGGGACATCCCTCATGGTCACCTAGTGGGGAATGCTGGATATGCACTTGAGCCGTGGCTGATGACACCCATCAGAAATGCAAACACACCTGAACAGGAATGCCATAATGAGGCACGCGCACAAACACGAAATGTAATTGAGCATTTGTTTGGGCTGATCTAGTCACAGTTCCGGTGTCTGGACACATCTGGTGGAGCCTTGCAGTACTCACCAACTACATATACCCAAATAGTCATATATGTGCTATGCTACACAATATGATCCTGCGAAAACAGCTGCAGCAGGAGCAGCATAGGGCCGGGCACAACACCCCACCCACCATTGCCAAGGCCATCACAGGCAGAGCGTGACTCGGAGGAGGAACAACCTGAGCCTGCCCCAGTAGGCAGAAGAAGGCATGCCCAGTATGCTTTGGCCTTGGCAAAGAGGCAACGCAATGCATAGCATATACACTGGCTCAGTAGGAACCCTGGAAATTATACTTCTCTCCGACTTGCACATATAGTAAAAGGGATGCCTAACTTAACACTACCTGTTAACAAACATGTATAGGGAGTGTAAAATGTGCATCCAACATAGGCAGCCCTGCAGCACCACCTCAGTCATGATTGCTATGTGTTAAGCAATATAAAGCAGTTCTAAACAGCTCTCACCACTATTTAGCATATGTAAACAAAATTGCACACACTAAGTAGCACAACTTCAGGCAATGTTGAGCAATATTGGGCACTGTTTAACAATGTTGGTTAACAATGTGTAATGTTGTGCAAGTCTGGCAAATTTGGCCATAGTTCAGCAAAAGCAAGTAAACATGGTCATATTTGCTTCACTGTTCCTGAAGCAGTCTGTTCTGCCATGTATGAAAATATGAAGCAGTGATAATCCTCGAACCTGGGATACAGTGCACTGTAGTCATAGTACAGAACCACTAAACCATGAGAGTATGGAATCTAATGGAAGGTAGCTGTAGGCCATGGCTCTGGCACCAGTTATCCATCTCTGTGAGACCCTTTTTGAAGATGCTTGTGCCAGCTGTGGAGTCGATTATGGCACACAGTTTGCAGTCATCTGTGAACATGGTCAGCCATATTCCTCCTGTGTTAGCCTGTATGTCAGAGAAATATATACCGAACAAGAGAGGTCCCAGGACTGAGCCCTGTGGGATGCCACGTGTAACTGGTGTATAGTCAGATATGGCACCTGCAATACTGACCATGTGGGTGCTATCCATGATCCAGTTAGCAATACATCTTGTGATATATTTGTAGATATTAAAACTGGTGAGCTTATGTATAATGGCCGAGTGGGGTATTGTGTTGAACTGTTGTGCGAGCTCCAGGTAGGCTGTGTGGACAATCCTCTGCACGTCTATGGACCTGTTAACTGTTTAAAGACATTGAAGAGGTTTGAGAGGCAAGATCTGCCCACAACAAAGCCAAATTGTGTAGGATCCAGTGCCTGTAGGTTCACAATGTCTATGTGTATGTGTTCCATGATGATACGCTCCATAGCTTAGCAGACCAGGATAGTTAGGCTTATAGTGTGATATCATCCAGGGTCCCTTGTGGCACCACCTCTGTGGAGCGGGAACACTGTTGCTATACACCATTCCTTGGGTACATATCCTGAAGTAACTCTGATATTGAACAGTGACATAATGTGAGTGTTAAGTTCGTCATGACTCTCGTTTAAGCCGCAGGCCGGGACACCGTCTGGTCCCATTGATGCTGTGTTGTCTGCTATGGAGAGGGCAGCACTCACCTGTTCATCTGTGATGTCAGGGGGGCTACACCCTTTTGGGATGGACATTTGCACTGTAGGGGGGATGGGGGGAAACATTTCCACTGAACCTGTTTGCCAGGATGTTTGCAATATCAGTGGGTTCACTGTATGTTTTGTCATTATGCAGTAACTTACAGCATATCTGTGAGTTCCCACCCAGGTCCCTGACATAACTAAAGAAAGCCTTGTGATTGTCCATAGTGTCTGTTGCAAGTGTCCATTAGAAGTGGCCCTTAGATGAATCAACAAGTGATCGTAGCTATCCCATACTACTGATCAGAGTTGCCTTCCTTTTTGTGATTGTGCTCTATCATGTAGTAGCCTCCTCCTGTTGTTGTATAGCATATTAATGGCGGTGGTCCACCAGACAGGTCACCTGCCTTTGGAGGAGTGAGTCTTTTAGTTATCTGGGATAGCACGATCCATGCATTCAAGTAGTTGTCCATAGAATGGGTTTGTAAAGGATTAAGTGGTCTGAGCCGTAATTAACACTGTCCCAGTGTCTTTGATGGATACCACCTCGGTTTGTAGAAGTGTGACATTTGCTTATGAGAAGTACTTCACTGAGATCACATAGGATGTGTGTGTGGATGGGATATGTATGTCCAGTGAGATAAATGTATGGTCTGACCTCAACAATGAGGGGTATACCTCTGGTGTGGAGCACAGAGTCCCCATGTTGGTGATGATCATGTCCCACATGTTTTACCCCCCCTGTGGTTGTGGTGACCAGTTCTGCCATAGCATTTGAGTCTATAAATCTTACCAACTGTTGTGTGAGGGTGTTGGTGCTTGAGTAGTATTCCCAGTCAATGTTTGTGTATTTGAAGTCACACAATATAATGGTGTTTGGAGAGATCTTCATATTCCCCATTGTTCCCAGGAATACCGAGTGTTGTTCCCGAGTTTGGGAGTGTGGTCTGTAGCAGTCTACAAACTGAAATGCAGTTTGGCCCACTAATAGTTGCACATGTACGTTCTCCGATACTTTGTGCAGTGCTACCAACCCAGAGGTGTGTGTATGTTTGATGTATATGGATACTCCCCCTATTGTTGTTAGCCGGTCTGAGTCTTGTGTCTGAAAGGCATGATATGAAGAAAAACCTGGTAGTGCTGGTGTATTTTTGGGAGCCTGAACCATGTGTCTGTTACTGCACATATATTGACAGTCTCCATACTGAGGTGAGTCCTGAGTGCATGCATTCTGAGGGTTAGACATCAGTTGTTGAGAAGCATTACTCTGTTTCCTTTACCCTGTAACGTCTATGGAGGTGGTATTGTCTTCTGATCCTCACTTCAAACAGCCACTATGGCAAGGGCCTTAGTTAGTCTGTGAAAACCTAGGGGTGACAGGTGCATGGCATCCATAGTGAATCTACATGGCATGTCGAGCATGTAATCCCAGGCTGACAGACACTGGATCCCCTGTGAATGACACCAATATGTTAGCCAACTGTTAAAAGTGATCAGTTTGTCTGTATACTGTGACATCATTCTCGGTGAGGGTAAGATGCTACACAAGGTCAGGGTCATACTGGTCATGTAGTCTAGGGAGGAACGTCTGAGGGTTTACACACCAGCATGGTCAATGATGGAGCCATATTTGTACTTGCTTTGGACTGACCTGAGTGCATGTGTCATGTGGCAGATCCTGGCACCCGACAGACAGCACAAAGTGACCTTCTCCTTGTTCAGCCTGGTGAGTGGGATGTCAGTGTGAGCGACAATTACAGTCACCTATTACAAGTGTATTAGGTGTGTTGTGCAGGCCTAAGGGCAGTGACTGTGTGGCACACTGACTTTGTGAACTATGTGATATGTGTGTATAGTTGTGGGTTAGCAGTTGTTTGGGTGTTTGCTTTGGATGTCTCTGCTGCTTAGGTAGAGTACATTGAGAGGCTCCGAGTATGTGTTTGTGTGGTAATGTATTTGGTTTGCTGTCATCATAGGTCCATGTTTGACTGGGTATGTGGTGTGTGTGGTAACCTTCACCACCTGATAGACTGTGCCAGTCAGGGGTTGAGAGAGTTCAGCCTCCTGTTTGTCTATACAGTTGCATCTCTCACATATATCTAAGTTTGTTCATAGAAGGACAGGGTTCTCTGTGTACATAAGGCAGTTGTAACAATGCATCAAAATTCCAATATGCACCAGCTGGACTGGAGAGTACACACGAAACTGACCTTTGGACATGCCAGGATATTATGATGACATACTCTGTTGACTGATCACAAAGGATCAGTAGTGTGTTAAGTGTGTAAAAGAGTATAACAGGGGTTTAGTGGTCAGGTTTGTCATTGCTTTGGAAAGATTATCTGCGAAGGGGTACAAACAGAACCATTACACCTCCTTCAGCTATGTCAGAAATAGCAATGTACAGTCATATATGTCCTGAGTCAGGGTCAACTGTACCTGACTGACAATGTCGACATCCTGTCAGACAGGTCCACACATACATACACACCTCCCAGTGACAAAAGGCCCTATCATCATACCAGGAGATACCACATGTAGAATGTGTAAACTTCTCCTTCCAAAGCCGAATGAATGCCATCACATGGATAACATTGTTTCCTCATATGTGTCATAAGTGAACAACAGAACAAACAGACCCTGCACCTGAACAGTCTGTTGAGCCTCACCCTCTCTGCAGGATCTTACACTGTTGAATGTGTTACAGCAACATATGGCACACCATACAAGTGTTGGTGCACAACAGACCATGGGAACTATAGTCCTATAAGCCTATGAAGTCTGAACTGCTAGGCCATGGAGTCCATCATGATTTCAGTCAGAAACAGAGCTATTGTAATCTGACAAACACACAACCCAAACAACGGTGGTATGTTAATGAGCAGATCATGTTCCCCAAACCTGCTAGATTGTTTTCAAGGCAGCCACCCAGGACATACATCACTGAAAGGAGCAACACACGTCCCACATAGACTTTGAATAGCCCTTTATCAACATCACAGACAAATGTTGTATCCACAAAACCAACAATCTGTGCATAAATATGTATTGTCATATGAAGGAATGGCAATTTGTCCACAGATAGATCACACAAGCTATGAATTGTGGAGTCCTGTTCAAGCTGTTCACACCTGCTGACCCACAAGGTTCATTCCTGGGATTGCCTAAAACTAAGTGCACACACATTACCATGTCCAGTCTGATGATGTCAGCATTCTACAAATATAGCAGGAGAATGTAAGCTGCACAGTAAAGCATATAGCATGTTGTGTAAATGCGTATCTCTCTAGTGTCATAACATAGTTAGATAGGGGTTTAAATCCTGCAATTGCTGTGTGTGATTCCCGTTGGGAGTATTGGCCTTTTTGTAGCCATTGACAACACATTAAAAGAGGTGAACTCCTCTTTGCCAAGTCTGATGATGTCAGTATCCCACAAATACAGCAGTGGAAATTAAAACCCCCAGTAAAGTATGTAGTGCGTCGTGCTAATGCATATTTCACTAGTATCAACACATTGTTAGGTAAGGGTTTGAATCCTGTGAATGTGTATGTATGACATTCCCTTTGAGAGGAGTGGCCTTTTTGGAGACTGTGAAAACAGATTAGAAGAGGTGAATCCCTGTTTGCCAAGTGTGATGATGTCAGTATCCCACAAATACAGCTTTGGAAACAAATACACCCAGTAAAGCATATAGCGTGTCATGTTAATGCGTATCACCTTAGTGTCGTAACATAATTTGGCAGGGGTTTGAATCCTGCAAATGCTGAGTGTGAGTGTGTGCGATTCCCTTTGACAGGAGTGATGTTTTTGGAGACTGTGAAAACAGAATAAAAGAGGTGAATTCCTCTTTGCCAAGTGTGATGATGTCAGTATCCCACAAATACAGCTTTGGAAATGAATACTCCCAGTAAAGCATATTGCGCGTTGTGTTAATGCTTATCACCCTAGTGTCATGACATAATTAGGTAGTGGTTTGAATCCTGTGAATGTGGGAGTATGAGATTTTCTTTGAGAGGAGTGGCTTTTTTGGAGACTGTGAAAACAGATTAGAAGAGGTGAATTCCTGTTTGCCAAGTGTGATGATGTCAGTATCCCACAAATACAGCGTTGGAAATAACCCCCCCCCCAAGTAAAGCATATAGCGCATCATGTTAATGCATATCCCTAGTGTCATAACATAGTTAGGTAGGGGTTTGAATCCTGTGAATGTGTGTGTATGAGATTCCCTTTGAAAGGAGTGGCTTTTCTGGAGACTATGAAAACACATTAGAAGAGGTGAGTTCCTCTTTGCCAAATCTGATGATGTCAGTATCCCACAAATACAGCAGTGGAGATTAAAACACCTAGTAAAGCACGTAGTGCTTCATGTTAATGCGTATCTTTCAAGTGTCGTGAGATAGTTAGGTAGGGGTTTAAATCCTGCAACTCCTGAATGTGTGTGTGTAAAATTCCCATTGAAAACAGTGGCCTTTTTGGAGACTGTGAAAACACATTAGAAGAGGTGAATTCCTGTTTGCCAAGTGTGATGATGTCAGTATCCCACAAATACAGCTTTGGAAACGAATACTCCCAATAAAGCATATAGCGTGTTGTGTTAGTGTGTATCTCCCTAGTGTTATAACATAGTTAGGTAAGAATTTGAATCTTGTGAATGTCTGTGTAAGATTCCTTTTGAGAGGAGTTGCCTTTTTGGAGACTGTGAAAACAGATTAGAAGAAGTGAATTCCTGTTTGCCAAGTGTGATGATGTCAGTATCCCGCAAACACAGCGTTGGAAATGAATGCGCCCAATAAAGCATATAGCGTGTCATGTTAGTGCATATTTCCCTAATGTCATAACATAGTTAGATAGGGGTTTGAATCCTGCAATTGTTAAGTGTGTGTGTGTCTAATCCAATGAGAGGATTGGCCTTTTTTGAGACTGTGAAAACACATTGAAAGAGGTGAATTCCCCTTTGGCCGGTTTGATGATGTCAGTATCCCACAAATACAGCAGTGGAAATGAAAACTCCTAGTAAAGCCTATGGTGCATTGTGGGAATGCATATCTGTCTAGTATCATAACATATGTAGGTAGGGGTTTGAATCCTACAATTGCTGAGTGTGTGTGACTGTTGAGCAATGTGTTGTGGGTTTTGCTTTTACTACTGTATGACATATCAGTAAAACAACAGTATGTGCATTGCACACTTCAAGTATCTATGTGGCAAATACACATATGTACATGTGACCTAAATTGGTAACTGTGTGGCCAAGACATATATGTACATGTGACCTCATTCACTTCATAGGTGTGAAGCCTGCTGGCAATACGACTACATCTGTTACCATTGACAGTTGTTGCTGCTGCTGCTTCTTGGACCATAACTCACATATGTATGTATATGACAAGTCCAGCCACTCTAGTGAGCTGTGCCCTAGGTCATCTGTGTCACACATACACATAACAGTTGCTATAGAATAGTGTGAGTGTGGGTGTATGCCTGTGGCATATTATAGACATGTTCAAACACAACACAGTCTGTCAATAATGGCCATTCATTGTAGGTATACAACAACTCTGTGGATATGCATACAAACCCCTTATTGCTTATGTGATACACTGACGGACATCAGCATACCTTTGGGAATGTGGATATCAAAGGACAGATGAAATCACATGTGGCTGTTTGTACACATCGGTACCCCTGCTACATGTTGTGTGCAACTACCAATGTGGTGCTATCAGGATACTATGTGTAGTAAATGTGGATGACTATGCTATTGTTGGCTCATAGCTTTACAACATGGGTTTGTCAACAGGTATCCGTCTGTATGATACCCTTGTGGAGGATAAGTGTCTAATCCGTAATGGCAGTACGTATGTGCACATAGATGGGGTGGAAAGCTGTGTACTGTTGATTGGTGGACCACCGACAGACCCTGTCAAACATGCCTGTGCCACTACACATGTATCATCATGGTCACTATTTGTGGCAGTGACCTCAGGTTCCCTGCTGCACACATCCAACAATACCTCAGCACCTGTGAGAGGGAGACAGGTAGCACACTTTACCATCTGTACAGGATGTTCACACACATGAACACATGCACACATGAACACATGCACACATGCACACATGAACACATGCACACATGAACACATGCACACATGAACACATGAACACATGCACACATGAACACATGAACACATGAACACATGCACACATGAACACATGCACACTAATACACTACTCATTCAAGTTCACACACACACACACACACACACACACACACACACACACACACACACACACACACACACACACACCAACAGCAATATGGAACATAGTCGTTAGTGGTTGATGGTGAAGTACAGTATCATAAGTCAAAGAGTCCTATCACACGTGTCATCATGCAGGATGTCTGTTGCTCAACAGCATGCAGTGTGAGTGTAGAGAGTCCTTGTTGATAACAGTATACATGTCGTTGATGCATGTGTGTTGTTCAATGATTGGCCTCACCCTGGTACACAATGTGTACATGGACACAACATTGGACTGCAAGTCAGAAACACTTTCCAATGTCCTGTGTACCATCACTCATAGGTATACAAACCATGGCCGGATGCCTGACAACTGTCAGGTGTATAACAATGAATGCTATGTGTAGTACTTGTAGGCACTGTAACTGGATGTAGTGTAGTACCATGAGCCATCATCAGGCAGCATCATGTGGTCACTCAAGGCCACTGATACATGTCACACTGGCAACTATCTTGCTGTACCTGACCTGCACCACTTAGGCTACATTTAACAGTTTACAGACAGTTGTTACATGGGCATGTCAGGTGTTCAATAGGGAGCAATGCCTAGCATGACTGTGTTGTGTGTTGACCCATGTCACACCACCCCATGATAGGCCTCTATGCCCAGGTATAGTATGTGTGCTGTGTTGATGACATATGGAATACTGGAGTATGACCTTACAGCAGGTTTCTACATATGCCATGTGTATTGACTCTGCCTATACAATGTCCACTACAGTATATCCCACTTGTTTGTGATGCTCTGTGTGTTGCATGTGTATGAGTCAGCTACTCATGTCACTGGGACGTGCATAGTCACACAGAGAGCATGCAGAGCATGCACTATGTGTAGGTGTTTAACATGTGTATATGGCCTACAACTTTCCTATGACGTGCACATGTTATATGCTATATTAACTGTAGCCCACTCACCAGCATGGGTCTGCTGTCTTGCTATCACACCAGAGGGACCTGCAAGGATATGAGACAGTATGTCAGTGTCAACAACTATGGCATTGCTGCTGTGAGTCTGCAATTATACAGTAGTACATGAGGTGACAGTCACAGGCATACAGATAATGTCCTGAATTATCCGTATTGCATGACACCAGGCTCCACATATTCTGCATACACAGTACACATTTGATTAATGCATATTATAACACTTGGGATAACATTGGTCTACAAATATGCCATGTTACCTGCATGCCCGTTATCGCTGTGCTGGGTGACTCCGGCCTCCATGATGATGTTGTACTGGTTGTCCAGGAGCCACCATGCTGAGGAGCAGCTCTTCCACTCTGGTGAGGGGGGATGTGTAGCAGCACCATCACCTGTGGCAAGCTGTTGTTTGTGGACATCGGAGGCATGCTGCTGGACATGTCTGATTAAATCACTGCAGTGATGGTGTACCTGCTCATACATCCAGTTATGCATGCCTACATCATTCACCCAACAGACAACATCCTGCCACAGTGCAGTGCGACCATGCTGGTCCTGGCAGGTTCTTGAGAACAGAAGGTTATAATGTTGGATGAGTGCATCTGATATAACTTCTTCCTCCTCAGGGGGATAGGCTGCCTTCCTGTTGTGTGACATAACCCTGGAAGACAATTAAACATTAATTGTGAGCAAGTCATGTGGCACACTCAACATTCTAATTGACAGATATCAATGAAATGCCATATATAGCAACCTATTGGCTGTCAGTAGATACACACTTTTAATACCACATATGACTGCTAAGCCTACAACTGCCTGACAGTGCCTGGCACATACTATATACCAAACCATGTTCTGCACAGCCACAAAGTGAAACCAGTATGTAAGAATATACAACAGTACATGGCACACTGTATGTGACACAATGCAACACCTAGCCACAGTAGGTGTATATGAAGCTAATGCATACAGACATTTGTCATCCATTGAAATTAATGTACAGTATGGTTACAGTACTACCAGTACACCACACTTCTTGATAGCAAACCTCTCAGTAACATATGTGCACATTCATCACTATAGGTGACATACTGCTGTACAACACTATACATGTTGCTAGATATGCACTTATATCCTGTGAAACACATACCACCAAGGCCATGTTACAGTCATACCCACACACATCGGACATACCTACAAGACACAAAGGTATGGCAACCCAGATTACATTTACCTGTGTACCATACATTACTGTGTGTCATCACCTACATAACCTCATGCCTGAGGTATGTAATGTGTGAGGACTACAGGTAACAAACAAAAGTGTGTTACCAAGCCATGTGGATATAAACCATACTGTGCAGTTGAGGCATACAGCTTCAGCTAGTACTACAGTCCATACGTGACTTGTATTCACTAGTGTTAACAATCAATAAGCATACATGTACTGCTTTAGCCTACAATGGCACACTCCAGTCGACACCATGGGACTACGTCACACCATATGCCATACTGCTTTTCCTGCCTGGCAATAGCATACGGACCTTTTGATGGGATTAGAGTTACAAAACAACATACCATGGTATACACAGATTCCCACTAGGCTATTACACATATACACATCATTGACACATTCGCATACACATTCTCCATCACATGCAGTCAACCTCACATAACATGTGATGCAACAGGTACATGCGTGTGTGTATCGTGTCCTAGGTAGCTGATAGGCTGTTATCCATAGGGCCTGTGGAAGCCTAGACATATGATACCCTGCACTACAACACCCATGTAATGTAGGTTCATGTGTCCCTGTCATGCAGAGCCACAGGGGTGATTACCGGGTTGTGTTTCCCATCTCACATCCAGTCATCATGATTATTCATGGCAACTGCTAATGAGGACCTTCCTGTACTGAGTATGCCTACCTACACACTTGGTAGACCCTAAACACACAAGTATCTTTTAATTGTGGGGGGGATGCTTACATACAGAGAGCATTATGCATTAATGTGTGAATATTATCTTACTGGACTTGCAGGATTGGTGTGCACCTGTGAGTTTATCAGGGCAGGTCATCTGTCTGCATAGTTCCCAACTGTGAAACTACCCAGATGGTAGCCAGAGGTTACACTGTCATTCTTTGTCTGTGCAACTCACAGGTGTTTTCAGCACTGGTACAATGGCATTGTTACAGTCAGTTGCTACCAGTACATGGCTACATCCATTGGTATTTATGTGTTGTACTCCTACATAAGGGTATGCTTGGGGAGGTCCTAACAAAGCTATTTGCAGAGTGTGTAACAGCAGTATAGCCTTGGTTCCACAGTATGGTATGTGTCTGTGATGATAATGTGCCAGTCGAGCATGTTCTACTTTTTACATTACAAGGTTTAGATCAGTAGAATGTGTATCTTGTCTGGTGTTCCATCTGTTTACATGGAGCACATCTAACACCTGTGGGTTTGCCATAGCTTTGTATGTTAGGCAGGGATAGCCTCTGGGTAGTCGATATGCAACACAGTGTAGCTGTGGTTTTGTAAGACAGTCAGCATAGGGCATATGTTTGAGTCCAGTAATACTCTTTGTGAGGTATGTGTCTGGCGTCTACTGTTGCTGTGGATATCTTCTGAGGTACATACCAACAGAGACATTGTACTCTATGAGGGGTGTTATGACTAATGAGTGGAGTGGAAAACTGACCTATGTTTCCATGGATGACACACATTTACTGATGACATGTGGACTGTACTAGGTTTACATGACTAGTGTAGCACAGTGATCATCATTAGGGACACTACTATCCACCTGTGTCCCGTAGTCTCTTATCACACCTTCAGTGTTGAGTAGACTACCACCTATGTGGTAGTTCATGGGTACAGGGCTTTTAACAACAGGGATGGCAATACATGTACAACATTCAGCTGGAGCATACATATGAACATCCACTGGTGTACACATAGATATGCATATCGGCACATATATAGCCCACCTTTCATGGTGGGAATATCAATTATGCAAAGGTTGAGGGGGATACAGTTATGTAATGATATTGCACAGTCTTGTGCAGAATGAATGGAAGGTGTTCCCAGCCCATATATGTTTAGCAGGACTCCCAATCCGGAAGACTATATACCTAACAAATCATACCCACGGCGTTTGAACAACACATGTCATATGCCAGCACTGTATGCTGTCTTGTTTGACACACACTACAACCTACATATAAATATGCACATAACAACCTGCACCAACATATAAATGTCCGCCCTTCACAAACAGTTGCAGTGAGTCCCTTGCTCTATGCACATGTTCAGATGCTTATAAATCAGACACACATGTATCTCGCCATATGTGTGTGCCATACAGACACAAGGACCACACTGTTGTAAGTCCGTACACCTCATGGATGACCTGTTGGGCCTTGCTGCAACATGGACAGTTGTCATGTGTGCATACAGTAATAGTACAAGGGTATACATAGCTGCAAATTATACATTACTATACTAGCCTGCTACAGCAGTTGCCAATGCTAAGCTACACATTATGTGACTATCATGCATGTCTTACTCTGTGACATCCAAGTTTCTATAGGTGTTTGCACTACTCCCCCAAACTGCCATTAAACACATTACTGTACAGACCATAGATAACATGTTCAGATGTTTGACATGTACTGCTGAGCTATAAATGTCCCACTGCACACAGCTACACAACAATTTCTCCATGGCAATACTTATGCATGGCATCAGTGCATACATACCTACTGCTGCCACATATACATGTTTCAGAGGATCTACAGTACTAATCATAAACATCTACTACTTGCCGGTAACTACAAACTGTTACATACCTGTATGTCCCTTTCAGGTCCGTCTGTGTATGCTTTGATGTTTTTGTTTTTATTAAGTACAGAAATGTACTGTTGTTTGCTTTTATTTTTTTTTTTTTTCTTACGTGCTTGGAGCTGTTCACTGTCTGGAATGTGCAATGTAATGATTGCATGTGGGGATAGCAAGTACTATCTGCTTTTATAGGTATCTGCACATTTGCATGTGATGCCTCTGCACCAGTTGTTGCCCAGCATTTGGTTAATGCATACAGCCTGCTGAGTGGTAATTGCAGTACTCACTGTCATAGCAACCCAATGCTATAAATTGCTAAGGTATGTAGGCGTAGCCCTTTCAGATTTCCAGAGTGGGGCCAATGCTTGTTTGCTGTGGACACGGTTGTGTAAGTCAGAAGGTTGGTATACATCTTATAAATGAAGCTAGAGGTGTAGACAGTGATGTATATGTTGTACTCAGACCTGACTGTTGCCACTTCCAATACTGAGCTATCAGTGTAGAGTTTTACTTACCACTACAAATGCTTACACAACATTTATGTGACTATGTAGTTTCTTTTCGGCTCATATAATTAACTGCCATATGAATGTAGTTATTGAGACATATTCTCTTGACACATGAACTGTTTGTGAACTGTTATACTGGGAATATTAATGTACTGACTTCTGCAGGGTTTGTGTTTTTTAGTGTTGACATTAGCACAGGGTTCGCAGGACAACTGGACAGTTCCTGTACTGAGTATGCCTACCTACACACTTGGTAGACCCTAAATACATAAGTATCTTTTAATTGTGGGGGGGTGCTTACATACAGAGAGCATTATGCATTAATGTGTGAATATTATCTTACTGGACTTGCAGGATTGGTGTGCACCTGTGAGTTTATCAGGGCAGGTTGTCTGTCTGCATAGTTCCCAACTGTGAACCTACCCAGATAGTAGCCAGAGGTCGCACTGTCATTCTTTGTCTGTGCAACTCACAGGTGTTTTCAGCACTGGTACAATGGCATTGTTAAAGTCAGTTGCTACCAGTACATGGCTATATCCATTGGTATTTATGTATTGTACTCCAACATAAGGGTATGCTTGGGGAGGTCCTAACAAAGCTATTTGCAGAGTGTGTAACAGCAGTATAGCCTATATGCCTCTGTGTTTGTGCCTCTTCCAGGCCTATGGAACACTCAGATACATTTTTGCATGGAGTCAGGGATAGGTAATTGAAAGTGAGGTACACCTTACACATAATAGGGACAGTAGGTGTAGACTTCAGTGAAGCAGTGAATATGGATTAGTACTCCTTTCATGACGTACAAGTGGTGTCTACTGTTATTATTGTCAGTATTCGTTGTGTAATAGCCCACCTTTCTGACTGACATCAGTACTTTTCTGAAGGATTCTGAGGGACACAGCTAAAATATGTTTCACAATCAGGGACATCCCTGGAAAGTTGACAGAGTTAGCAGGTATGTCCTCTGCCCTACTCAGATATACCAGTGTTTGTCCTGCTATGATACTGTGTGGGGGTTGTAAAGTGCCTCTGTAACATTATTTTCTGTTTGACCGGCTGCTTCTCACATCACACTCATGTAATGCAATTCCACAACAATTGCCGGTAAAGATCAACAGAACAAGCTTTGTGTTATGGATTTCCTATTTTTCTTTTACATTCATTCATTGTAATGCATGACATATTTTTTTGCAGCACTAACTTATTGTATATCTGTTGTGGCTTAGTGGTACTTCATGCAGTCTAAAGAGTCCAAGGTCTGGGGTTCAAGACGGACATAGGTATTTTATTTTGCTGCTGAGCAGAACAAGGGCCCTGACACAGAGTGACTAAGGCACTTTTAATAAGTTGCAAGTGGGTTTGATGGGGTTGCGTGATGCTTAGCGATGCTTAGCTAAGCGCACACATGCACACACTCGCTTAAACCCACTTACTACTGTTTAAAAGTGCTTACTCCCGCTAACCCCCACACTAATTTCTTTGAAAGAAAAGAAAATGGGAAGATAGGAAAGTGGTGAAAAAGGGGTCACAAAGAGGGAAAGACAGTAGGTAAACAAGCTCGGGATGTGCAGGACGGGTGCAGGGAAGGTCCATAGCTGCCCATTTCTTTACCAGCAACAGCTGTGCATATGTAGCAAATTTGGAGTGAAATTTGAAACCTTCCACCCCTGATAGAGGGGTGAGGACAACAAAGTATGTTGTACTGCCAATTATAATTATTAGTTTACATGTCCAGCGGACATGTGTGCAAAATGGGCAGCTATGTATGGGGTGTAATTTTTTTGCAGGTACAGATTGCCCTTTTTTTTTTTTCAGGGGAGAGTGGAAAGTGAGGTAGAGGAAGTAGGTATATTTGGGGAGGTGGGTTGGGTAGGTAAACAGACAAGACAAACAAGATGCATACAGGGGTGGAGTATAACACATGGGGTGGGTGAACACAATTGACGGGGACGGATGTTTCAAAATTGCAAGCCCATGAGCCCACAGATGGTAACAGTGGAACTGAGATCCTCACCCATGGGCAGTAACCACTGAACCTTCACAGACCCGAAGGTCGCTGTGCTGGGGGCTGCATAGGAGGGGCAGGCTCACCCGCGGGTTGGGCCACTCTTGCCTCGAGTTGGCATAGGGGATCAGTGACTAAACTCTGGATCTCCCTATGCACCACAACCCAGACCCTTCAGAGGGTGACAGGAGGCCCTTCTCTGCCCACTCTTGCAGGGGGGGATGAGCCCCATCCCCTGCAGCACTTCCACCCGAAGGTGGCACAGGACCAACGGAGGAGGGTAGCCTGGGCTGGGCACCAGAACTGCTGGTGCCAGGTGCAACTGCCAGCTGAGGAGGGACAGGTGGGTCTGCTGGGACCGGCCTTCCCATATGTTCTGTGATTAGGTGTGTTTAATTACAGCATAGACAACAGCATTCCAAGCTAGTTGTAACAGCATGCAGTAATATTCCCATTAACCCAACACACCAGGGTTACAACAGTTGAACAGCAAGCATAAAACATGCATATATTGAATGACACTGGACATTACAACAGCATGTAGGGATGATTGGTGGCAACAGGCCACCAAGATTGTGGTGTTTTAACAGGGGATATGCATCAAAGTAAATGCAGATTTTATATAACAATAGGACATATGTCCCAACAAATGTTATGAGATTAGACATACCCATTGAGGTGTGGAATTGCATTGTTTATGCACATGGAGTAGGGTGTAAAAAGAAACCTCCATTAACATATTATTAGTACTTTAACTGTACACTACATTCCTATTAACTGCAGGTGTATATCCCTTACATGTATTATTACACTAGGCAACATGCATTTGATTGCGTTATGGGTTTGGCTAGTTCATTATATACCTGACCTATATCTGACATAGTAACTGTCCAAGATGCAGATGTTACTGCTACATACTTGTATTTTATTTATATTTATATGCATCTGCACATCTGGATGTGTTCATGTGACATTTTTACTTGATTTTCTACACAACCCTACTTTTCAGGTAGCACACTAACATTTCTGGGGAACACCTTGACAAGCTACTCGTGTGCCAGATTTACCTATGCATGTCAGCCATTTAACAGCTGTTGAGGACTGTTACATGTTTCACAGCTACTGGCACTTCCTTCATCCACTTTATATGAGACTGCACAACTGTGGGTTGTCAGCACTTAATACAACAGTAATATTTCTTTAATGCAAGGATACAACAACATTTCTGAGTAACTGACACATACAGACTGCAAGTATTATACCTTCCTTACTTACATTAAATCTATTTTCTACAGGCTCTCTCCTTTATTTGATATTACACTGCATACAGTAGACCTATTCAGGACATATTATACCTTTATTGATAGGTTACAGCATTGTTTTTCAGGCTCACTCACTTATTTTCTATGACAGTGCATGCAGAGATAGTATTCCAGACATATTTTTGATTTATTCATAGGTTACTACACTCTATTCATGGCTATCTGACTTATGATATGTAACAGTACATGCAGAGGATTTATTCAGGGAATAAATGTTTTATGCTTCACAGCTACTGCCACTTCCTTCATCCACTTCTTATGGGACTGCACAACTGTGGGTTGACAGCACCTAATACAACAGTACTATTTATTTATTGCAAGGGTACAACAACATTTCAAAGTAAGTGACACAGACACACTACAAGTTTTATACCTTTATTAATTACATTGAACACTCTTTTCTACAGGCTCTCTCCTTTATTTGATATTACAATGCATACGGAAGACATATTCAGGACATATTATACCTTTCTTGATAGGTTACAACACTCTTTTTCAGGCCTGCTTACTTATATGTTATGACAGTACATGCAGAGATAGTATTCCACACTTATTTTACCTTGATTGCTGGGTTAGTACACTCTATTTCTGGCTCACTGATGTTTGTTATATAACAGTACATGCAGAGGATTTATTCAGGACATTTTAAACACTTTTGTCATGCTCACTCACATACATCATGTAACAATACATGCAGAATATTTACTAACCTGCCTGGTGGCGCAGCCTTAGCAGCCTATCTGCATAGGCTTGATGATTCATAGCATGAACACCTGCAGCTGTAAAGTAAATGAATGGATATTGAGACATACCTATCCATTATTTAGACTATATTAGCATGTCTTACATACTGCATTCCATGGCTACCTACTTAGTAGTGGGGCATCATGCATATGATGGGCCTCCTGGATCCACTGGTTCAGAAGGTCCTGCTTCTGTCTCTTCAGGTCTGCATGGTGGTGACGGACTTGCTCACCAGTCCGAGGGACGCCTGTGGCACTGGTGAGTTCATGAGCCAACCGGTTCCAAGCCTCTGCCTTATACTCCATCCCTTGGAACTGGCCCTGCAGGAGTCGAGTCTCATGCCGATGGACTAGAGTCAAACCATGTATCTTGACTCCTTGATGACCCAGCGTTGCACCCTAAAGCGTGTACCCTCTCCAGCACCAGACATTCTAACTGCAGATGGGAGCTACAATCAGTTATGGCGAGTATTCCCACCTATGCAGCTTAAATATGCCGCATTTCCCACACTTTTCTATGATTGGCCATTTTTTAATATTCTCGGCTGACTGCAGACCTGCTTAGCAATGGTTAATCTAACATTTATTGCTATATATATGTTAACAGTGGATGTTTATTCTAAGCTGTTGTGGCTTAGTTGTTCAGTACTTTGATTATGGTGCACAGTGTCCTGGGTTCAAACCTTATCATTGCTTTTTATTTTACTACTGTCCAGACAGGTTAGGGGGCGTGGCTGGGTTTAAGCAACTTTGCTCTACGTTGCTCCACGTTGCCTGACAGTGCGCTGGTTGGCGCAGCGCGCACCTCCGTGCAAACCGATTACACTGGGTAAAGTGCAATTTAGCTATGGGCAACTAAATTGTGCCGGGTAAAGCACAATTTAGCTATGGGCATCTACATTGCGCTGGGTAAAGCGCTGCTTAACTGCAGGCAATTATATGTCAGGTTCCTTTATAACTTTACATTTTGTTCACTGATACATAGGCCATTTCAATGCTTTTTAGTAAAAGTTTTATCATATCTGTCAGGACTTATTTCATATACTCACTTTGAACATAAAACAGGAAGGGGAGTGTTGGGACTCAAACCGTGAATGCCTCCTCTTTGTGTGAACGCTCTACCACTACACTATTACTATTTGGCATAATTTGCATACACATTCCTTATTATGCTCTTCCATGTCGAGATTGCTAACTGCAGCTAAGCAATGGGCACACCCGCACACACACAAGCAAATACGGGCAGCTATATCGGGAATTAGAAAAAAAAATAATGTTTTACTTTTTATAACAGTGCGTTTACAATGTCAGGGAGTGTGGTGTTGGGTACATGGACATTTGAGCGGACTCACTCTTGTGTGTTGACATTTTGCATTTCACACACGTGCAGGGGCGTGGACCTTTACACTGCTCGGCAGTCGGACATGCCTCCTGCTTGCCTGCACGGTCCGTGTTAGACTTGGGGTAGAGTCAGCGTGCCCTCATGAATATTCATGGCAAGCTGACATCATACCGTTACACTGCAGCCTCCGGGTAAGACTTATTTAGTCTTACACAGAGGATTTGTGTATCCGGGGGCATGTCTTTTCTTGCTACAATATAGAAATCTAAATGCAATCCTACATTGACAATCAGTCCAGTATTGCTGCTCTTGCATCACTGGGAATGATTCATATTATTTTTATAATATATTCCATCCCAAACTAACATGTTAGGAGCCGCCATTTTTGACACTTTTGATTTTAATCCAAATTTCTTCTCCCAACAATATGCGCACAATAAAGTTTGCTTTGGTTTTCCTTTTCATTTAGTGTTCAGTTGTTAATGCCTTATAATTGCAGGGTGTTGAATATCAGCGTTGTATGTTGCTCTTTAAACTATTTCAGTAAAATTTGTAAATGACACTCCTTGTATATTCTTAGGCACAATTTTATTGGTAGCATTTAGTAACTACTTTACATATTTTCCAAAGGGAAGACACCTACCTATGACGTAGGTTAGATGAGAAATACCAGCTGCACAAATGTAAGAAATTAATGATCTGTCCCTTATAAAAACATGAAGATGATCTTAAAACTGTGTAGAAACTTGCAGTTAACAATCTGTCATTTCCACTTCTACTTACAAAAGTCACAGATACTATTCAAATAAAACCTATATTTAACAATGTGATTTGTAAGTGTTTCATATACAACAGTTAGAACATTTAAAGTTAATCCAGAAGTAATAAATGCATTATTGTGATGTTATTTTTAGAATGCCAGCAATGGGACAGGAACATCTATTTTTCTCATTTGACAGTTTAATTATTTTCTGTGTGTTGAGAAAGTCAAACATCATTTCTAAAACTTTCTGCAATCTAGTTTATTAAAGGAATTGTTTAAGAATATTGAGTTAATATGATGTAATTTTGTAATTTTTTCAGATAAATCTATTCAATATATTTCTTGTTAAATTAAAGTAGTATGGTGCATTTAAAATGTCACAGAATGTGTTGATTTAAAGGACACTTGAAATGGGTGTTCATCTTTTGTTATGGGTGAATATTAAGGCAGTATGGAACTCTTGATGGTACTCATAGTCCAGGGCTGTGCAAGTACATAGTGAGCATCCGTGGAATATGGTGCACCGTAGATATGCAAATAAGTTCAGTTTAACACAGTTGCATTGAATACAGAAACACAAAGCAATTTCTATAATCATGCCCTTTTTTGCTAAATGTGTAAGTTGTGTAAAGGTAGTCTTTTCATACGTGCAAACTATTTTGCAATATCATAAATTGTATGTGCCTTGGCTTATCATATGCAAGTGCAACTGAGCACAGTCACACTTAAAGCATTATAGCCAAGCTGTATACTATGCAGGAGCCTAAAACTTTTTTTTTTGTTTTTTTTAAGTAAAGGGGTTAGAACAGTTTCATAGTATCCATTTGCGGCTACCCTGATGGTTTCATTAATGAATAGAAAGGTGATGATAGGAAAGATTGAAAAATGTCTGGCAAACAAAGAGGGGATCATGCAACAGAGATATCAAGAGTGTTTGAGCTGGAGGAGGTGGAGAGAATGGACACTGTGTTTTTGTTTGGGACAGACCCCTCCCCCATTTATCAAAAGCTTTTTTCTTGTAAGAGGGTAGTGTGGGAAATAGGGAAGATGGTGTAGGAGAAATAATAAGGGAAGAAGGGTTGAGGAAGTCTTAACTCTGCGCGCAGTCCACAGAGCCTCAAACACATCCACTGCCAGGTGGTCTTGCAGTGGAGGTTCCAGATGTTGAGGGGGTTGGGGCCTGTGTTTGTGTGGTGGTCAGCACCTACTGGGTGAGCTTGTCTTCTACATGCTGAAGATAGGCTGTGACTGGTGTAATTCTCTTGTCCACTACCTGTTCCAGTACTTCCTCTTCCAATCTCTAAAGTAGCTATTCAGGGAGGCTTGCCAGGCTGCCATGTGCCTGAGTGTCTGCAGGACTGGCTCCTCCAATCTGACCCTGCGAGGATGACCCCAGATGGACGGAGGGTGTTGTCTTCCTAGCCTGGGAGGAACGTGCCTGGTCTGCTCCTGCAGGATTTAAACTTATATAATAGAAAAATTAAATGGGAGAGAAGCAAAATAACAAAGTAAAAAGAAATGCATAAGCAAAATAGTAAATAAAAGAGAAAAAAGGGTGGGGAGAGAAAAAATCAGGAAAAAAAGCATAATAAATCCACACAGTACTGTGGTAATGCAAGGTATTGAATCATTAAACCATTGAGAAAAAATATCTTTCTTGAAGTACTGCTGTGTATGTGAAGTGTTTATGTGTATGCTTGGGGGTAGTGATTGGGGAAGTACTTATGTAACTTGGGCAAATGTATAATAATAATGCTTATGCTTATTTGTAATGAATTGAAATGGTTTTGTGTTTCAAATCCATACTTTTCAAACACATTTTACAGTACACACTCCTCAAACATGAAAGGAATCACTAATTACTGCAGTTAATCATGCTAATAAATGGGGTCTATATCATATGAGCGAATAGGAAAAAACGCGAACGCTCATAACCTCGAAACCTTGGACCTTGAAGTGCTTTTTCTGAGATAACGGTACAGTGAAGAATGGAATATTTGCCCTTTTCTCACTGTAGTGCAATCTTGGAGTTGGAATATATATTTAGCAGGGGGGGTGCAGCCCCCTCCACAATAGCAAGTTTGAGGTCCGGTACTTTCGAGATTGTGAACATTCACAGTTTTTTCCTATTCGCTCATATGATATAGACCCTCAAAAATGACAGCATAACACATTTCCTTGATCTGTTCCTGTCTTCCGTGGAATTTCAACTGCAAAGGTATAACAACAGTTGTTTGCATGATTAGCACTGAAATTAGTTTTAAGAACATTGCTGCACTACTGTGTATTCTGTCTTTAATTATATATAATTATTTCTGCTATGTCAGTTTAGTAATAAATATCTTATGAACACCTACATACATACATACACACAAATATATCAAGCATGGGCATTAATGCCCTTCTAGCTTGCCAATATACCCAAACACTTGTTCCCATAATAAGTATCCAGGCTATTCTTAAAAATATCTAAACTAGTACTTGCTTTAATGTAATTTTTTAGTCTGTTTCATGCACCAGCTACTCTGTCAGAGAACCAATTAGTGCAATTTTCATTCCTATAGAATCTTCTACATAGGTTGTCTGATGATTCTCTAGTACTTTTTGTTAACATTCTCAAAGGTAGTTGTCACTAAATGCCCCATATACCTGAATAAGATCTCTTAGATATCTATAAGTGACACTGTACATGTTCAGATATTTTAGTCTTTCATAACAACTTAACTTTTTACATCCATGGATACCCTTGGTATATTTTTGTTGTACTCTTTCCACTTTACTCATGTTTGTTTTCTTATAGGGTTTCCATATTATTATTCCATATTCAAGTTTGAGTCTAATGTAAGTAACAAACAATTACTTAATTATTTTTGATTTCCTAGACTTTATAAATGTTTTTATATAACCTATAGTTCTATAACTACTATTAACCAATTGGTTGATATGATTAGAAAAACTCATAGATGAATCTACCCATATACCCGGGTCCTTAAATGAGTCTACAGTTTCAAACACTGTGTGCTGTATTAAAT